>NW_024070205.1:36453632-36472567 GCF_014754425.2 Oryx dammah | reverse complement strand
ACACACACACACACACACACACACACACACACACACACACACACACAGAGCTTCTGTTTGCTCAACTTTAGTGTGCTAGGCTGAATACATGCATGCATGTTCAGTCACTTCAGTCATGTCAGACTCTTTGCCACCCTGTGGACTGTAGCCCGCCAGGCTCCTCTGTCCATGGGATTCTCTAGGCAAGAATACTGAAGTGGGTTGCCATGCCCTCCTCCAGGGGATCTTCCCAACTCAGGGATTGAACTGGGGTCTCCTGCATTGCAGGTGGATTCTTTATTGCTAAGCCACTGAGGAAGCCCACTAGACAGAATAGGGGCCCTCCAAAAATGGTCTTCCCTGGTGGTTCAGTGGTAAAGAATCCACCTGCCAAGCAGGAGATACAGGTTCAATCCCTGGGTTGGGAAGATATCCTGAAGAAGGAAATGGCAAGCCCTGCCAGTATTCTTGCATGAAAAATCCCATGGACAGAGGATCCTGGCGGGCTACAGTCCATGGGGCTGCAAAGAATTGGATACAACTTAGTGACTGAGCCCACAAAGATGTTCAGGTCCCAGTCCCCAGAACCTGTAACTGTGTGCCCTCATGGGCAGAAGGGATTTTGCAGACTTGACTAGGTGTTAAGGACCTCAAGACAGGGAGGCGATCCTGGATTATTCAAGTGAGCCTCCTGTCATCTCAAGCATCGTTATCAAAGGGAAGCGGAAGGATCAGAGTCAGAGAAGGCGATGTGACAACAGGAACAGAGGAAGAGGCCATGAGCCAAGGAATGCAGGTGCCTCTAGAAGCCAGGAAAGGCAAGGAGGATTCTCCTCTAGAGCCTCTGGAAGGAGCAGCCCTCATGAACTGTGCTTTTTGCCTTGTGTATCATCTACTGCGTGGCAAAATGTCATAGTCTAGGTGGTTTAAGCAACAGGGATCTATTTTCTCATACTTCTGGTAGCTGGGAGTCCAAGTTCAAGGTACCAGAGAATTCGATTTAGGGGGAGGGCTCTCTTCCCAGCTTGTAGTGACTGGCTTCTTGCTGGGCCCTCACCTGACCTTTTCCCTGTGCATATGGGAAATAGCAACCCACTCCAGTATTGTTGCCTGGGAAATCTCGTGGACAGAGGAGGCTGGTGGGCTACAGTCCAAAGGGTCACAAAGACATGGACAGGACTGAGTGACTGAACACACACACACACACACACACACACATCACATAGGATTTTGGGGGAGGAACACAAGTTAGTCTGTGACACTCAGTGAGACTGATTTTATATTTCTGGCCTCCAGTTCTGTAAGAGGATGAACTTATGTTATTGTGAGTGACTACATTTGTGGTCATTTGTTGCAGCAGCAATCCAGAAAATAAGACACTCGACCAGCAATGCGCTCTCAGTCTCGCTCTCTCACCTTCATGTCTTCCCACGTGCTGTGCCTTCTGCCTGGCACTCTTAGCTGGCTGGCTCCTGCCAGTGCTTCCTCTCAACTCAGGGGTTCACAGAGTTTTCCTTGACCCTGTATGACTGTAGGTTTATGTATCTGTCCCCCAGCCACGCTGAAAATTCCCATCTCCCATTCCTCCATTGAGCAGGTACACGTGGAACACCTGCTCTGGGTTCTGCAAAACCCAACATTCTTGCCCCCTCAGAGCTTTCATTTCAGAGCGGACAGAGGGCAGGGTCTGCTCCCCTCTCAACTGTGTCTCCCTGGCACCTGCAGCATCAGACACACGGCGGACTCCATAGCTATTTTTTTTTAAGAACGTTTAAAAAATTAGTTAATTTTATTTTGGTTGCACTGGGTCTCTGTTGCTGTGAGCAGGGTTTGTCTAGTTGCCGTGAGTAGGGGCCACTCTCCGGTTGCGGTGCTCGGGCTTCTTATTGTGGTGGCTTCCCTTGTTGTGGAGCGTGGATTCCAGGTGCATGGGCTTCAGTAGTTGCAGCACACGGGCTCAGTAGTTGTGATGCATGAGCTTGGTTGCTCTGTGGTATGCAGAGTTTTGCCCGACTAGGGGTCCAACCCATGTCTGCTGCACTGGTAGACAGATTCATATCCGCTGGACCACCAGGGAAGTCCCTCCATAGCTAAGAAATCAATCAGAGACACAGCTGGTGAGTTTGCAAGAAGTGCACAGTTCTGGGCCTCACCTCATACAAATCCACATGACTACCATTCTAGAAAAAGCCCAGACTTCAAGACTCAAGGCTGGCAGTCCGCTGGAGTGAGTTTTGCTGGCTCTCAGAGTTCCCTGGGCTCTTCCACTCTGGCCAAGGCTTCTTGTTGCTCAGCCAGTGGTCCTAGGCCAACTCTGGGGCCCAGGGCACACGTAGATCATTCATCAGTCTGTCCCTCCATATGTCCACTCTGAGCTGGGTTCCCTTGCCCCTCTTTTCCTGAGCCTGACAGTTCTCAGCGTGGTGATTCTTCCCTCCTCTCCTCCACCCCTTGCCCAGAGACATTTGGCAATGTCTGGAGACACTTCTGGTCATTGTCATACCTCTAGGTTGGGGTGTTATGCCCACTCAGGTCATATAGTGGGCAGAGGCTGGGGGTGCCTCTCAATATCCTCTGATGCCCAGGACAGCTCCCCTCCAGTATAACCAAGAAAGTCCAGTCTCAAAGGTCAGTAGTCTTGAGCTTGAAGAACCCTGAGGCCCGACCCCACACTTTTGAACTATTTTTGGCTGGAGAGTTTCAGCATTTGGGCTATGAGACGTGACCTCTGCCTCTTTTCTTAATGCTTATGCTCTTGTTTGTTCTTTCATCACACGCAGAGGATGTGGGGCTTTAGTTCCTCGACCAGAGGTTGAACCTGTGCCCCCTGCATTGGAAGTGCAGAGTCTTAATCACTGGAGGGCCAGGGAAAGCCCTTGACCCCTCTTTTTAAAATTTTAATTAAAAATTGAAAAAAAATTATCTATTTGTCTGTGCCAGGTCTTAGTTGCTGCATGTGGGATCTAGCTCCTTGACCAGGGATCAGACCCAGGCTCCCTGCATTGCGAGCACAGAGTCTTAGCCTGTGGACCACCAGGGAAATCCCTGACCTCTCTCCTTAGAACTCAATGGGCAAAGCTCCCCTGTATTATATTATGAAAGGGAAAAATCTGCTGCCATGTTATCTTCTCTTGAAGGCTGTTGTTAACTTTGTTTTTGTGGATTCTGCCTGCTGGGGCTGTGATGTCTGAGGCCACATCAGACTGAGATAGGGTGTTCCTGACACAACAGCAAACCCCCAAACACACCTGTGGTTCAGTCCCTGTTCACATCAGCTGAGCGACAGATGGGTGTCTAAAGTCACCTTGGCATCAGACCATCCTGGGCACAAGCACTTGACTAGTGGCCTCTGAGCCTCACCATCCTGATTAGTGACACAGGGAGAGTAAAACCTGTTCTACAAAGCTGTAGGGGAATGAGATCTGTACTCACTGGATTGTGGGAGCTGACTTGTACTGCCTCATGACAGTGGAATGGTCACTTTTCAGGAATTTTGTGAGCCTCTGGTTACATATGATCATCACTAACAATTTAGTTTTACAACTTATGATTCAATAAATTGCATTAAAAAGAAAGCAACTACTCAAAAGTCATCACTTAACATTTTACTGTATGTTACTATTGTCTTTGCCCTTGAGTTGATTTACATCTGGAAAGACTGCAGTGGCAGCCGCTGTGTGTCTCTTCTAAATTCCATGGCTGGTGACGCCAATTCAGTGGCTTGGAATCAGTTATAATGGAAGATTCACACCAAGGAAGTTGGTAAACACTATTAATCAGGGCTTGCTTTGTTGTCCTGTTGATTTTATAGGTTTAAGAGAGTGATGGAGAATATGATAATGTAGGTTAAACTTGAAAGTGAGTCATGTCTCTGGTGAATGTGCCCTGTGCATAGCACGAAAAAGTTAAGAACGTATTCTTCCTGTGTTCAAACACTGTGACGTGTACATGCGTGCTAAGTTGTCTCAGTCTTGTCCGACTCTTTGTGACCCCGTGGACTGCAGCCCGCCAGGCTCCTCTGTCCTGCAAATACTCAAGTGGGTACCCATGCCCTTCTCCAGAGGATCTTCCTGACCCAGGGATTGAACCTGTGTCTCCTGTATCGTAAGGGGATTCTTTACTGCCGAGACGTTGGGAGGCCCTAAACACTGATGCAATTCAGCAAAAAAGTGCAGTTCCAATACACATCTTCACTATTTCGCTCTTCCTCACTAAATGGAAATGTTAATCAACCTTCATGTCAGAACGGCACTCACTCTTCAATGACATGAGTGATTTCTTTTGTTGAGGTGGATTTAGTAATCAAGTGTTTATTTGTAGTAAAGTTTATACTTAACGTATGCACATATATTTATGGACATACCTCCCCCTCAGAGAGCCGGTTGTTAAACACTTACCAGCCCAGTGCAGAATGTGAGTGTGCATGTCAAAATTCTTAACATAGAGACGGTGTTCCATCTGCAGTGTCTGAAGGACGGTGTTCCATCTGCCTTCAGCTGAAGGCCCCACAGCCAGAGCACTATGGGAAGGTAACATGTGTGTCTGAGCTGAGGTGGGAACTGGTTCTTGTAACCATGACCTGGAGGGTCCATCTCCCTGCCCATCAAGTTACTTTTGCTGGGCATCCTTGGGGCTATATGGCACACAGGTATGTGTGCCAGGTGAAGCATTTGAGAACCCAGGGTGGGAGCCTCCAGGTTTGGGCTGGTCCATCTGGAGATGACCCAGACAACACAGGTGAACCTGGACTGAGCTGTTTGGAAGGGCCGGGCTGTGGGCCTTGTGTGTGTGTGTGAGGGGTGACCTCGAGGGGCACGCTCAGGGTGAGGCCAGCCTAGCAAGCAAAATATTAGACACTGAGCCCTTCACACTGAGTCATCCATTTAGTCACAAAACATATTGCCTGTGCAGCTCTGGGCTAGGTGCTAGTCATCTATCTCATTTATCTTTCTTTCTCTTGTGGAGGCAGTGTTCTAGGCAGAAGGGACAGGCCCCAGCAGCTCTAGACTGTGGCTGGGATCGGTGGGGGTGGGGTTGGCAGCATGCAGGGGACTAGATGAGGAAGTGTCCTAGTTACTGTTGTAAATAGGAAGCACTAAGCCAGGCTCACATGTCACTCTTGTACTAGTAAAGCTCATAAGCAAATGTTGGTTGAATGAAAGCCATCAGGAGACAGGAAGCTCATGCCTGAACTTCTAGGTGGCAGGAAGGAAAGGTTCTCGAATGTCTGAGAACCTGCATGAGCATCATTCTGGGAGAGTGAGCCAGGAGGGAGGTTCAAAGGCTGCAAGGACCCCCCCACCTGACCAGGCAAAAGCTAAAAGCACGTCCCCTGTGGCAGGACCAGTCTGCAGGCGGGGATGATTGCTATAGTAGGTGCCTTTTTTTTTTTTTTTCCCACAAGTATAATTGCTTTACAATGTTGTGCTAGTTTCTGCTGCACAACAAAGTGAATCAGTGTATGTGTACACATATCCTCTCACTCTTGGACCTCCCATTCCCCCACCCCCATCCCACCCCTTTAGGTCACCACCGAGCACCAAACTGAGCACCCCAACAATTGATGGAGTGCCGTGAGTTTTTGACTCAGGTCATGCACCCCCTGCCTGGCAGGCTTAGACTGGCCCCGGTAGGACTGGCGAGGTCAGCCAGTAGCCAAGTCAGCTTTTCAGACTTTATATAAAAGGCCTGCAGGTGGGGGGAGGGATAAATTGGGAGTATGAGATTAACAGATGCATGTTTCCATATATAAAAGAGATAAATGACAAGGATTTACTGTGTAGCACAGGGAACTATATTCAATGTCTTATCAGTTCAGTTCAGTTGCTCAGTCATGTCCAACTCTTTGCGACCCCATGAATCACAGCATGCCAGGCCTCCCTGTCCATCACCAACTCCCAGAGCTTACCTAAACTCATGTCCATCAAGTCGGTGATGCCATCCAGCCATCTCATCCTCTGTCGTCCCCTTTTCCTCCTGCCCCCAATCCCTCCCAGCATCAGCGTCTTTGCCAATGAGTCAACTCTTTGCATGAGGTGGCCAAAGTACTGGAGTTTCAGCTTCAGCATCAGTCCTTCCAATGAACACTCAGGACTGATCTCCTTTAGGATGGACTGGCTGGATCTCCTTGCAGTCCAAGGGACTCTCAAGAGCCTTCTCCAACACCACAGTTCAAAAGCATCAATTCTTCAGTGCTCAGCTTTCTTCACAGTCCAACTCTCACATCCATACATGACCACTGGAAAAACCATAGCCTTGACTAGATGGACCTTTGTTGGCAAGATAATGTCTCTGCTTTTGAATATGCTCTCTAGGTTGGTCATAACTTTCCTTCCAAGGAGTAAGTGTCTTTTAATTTCATGACTGCAATCATCATCTGCAGTGATTTTGGAGCCCCCCAAAATAAAGTCTGACACTTTCCACTGTTTCCCCATCTATTTCCCATGAAGTGATGGGACCAGATGCCATGATCTTCGTTTTCTGAATGTTGACCTTTAAGCCAACTTTTTCACTCTCCTCTTTCACTTTCATCAAGAGGCTTTTTAGTTCCTCTTCACTTTCTGCCATAAGGGTAGTGTCATCTGCATATCTGCGGTTATTGATATTTCTCCTGGCAATCTTGATTCCAGCTTGTACTTCTTCCAGCCCAGCATTTCTCATGATGTACTCTGCATAGAAGTTAAATAAGCAGGGTGACAATATACAGCCTTGATGTACTCCTTTTCCTATTTGGAACCAGTCTGTTGTTCCATGTCCAGTTCTAACTGTTGCTTCCTGACCTGCATATAGGTTTCTCAATAGGCAGGTTAGGTGGTCTGGTATTCCCATCTCTTTCAGGATTTTCCACAGTTTACTGTGATCCACACAGTCAAAGGTTTTGGCATAGTCAATAAAGCAGAAATAGATGTTTTTCTGGAACTCTCTTGCTTTTTTGATGATCCAGCGGATGTTGGCAATTTGATCTCTGGTTCTTCTGCCTTTTCTAAAACCAGCTTGAACACCGGAAAGTTCACGGGTCACATATTGCTGAAGCCTGACTTGGAGAATTTTGAGCATTACTTTGTCAGCATGTGAGATGAGTGCGATTATGTGGTAGTTTGAGTATTCTTTGGCATTGCCTTTCTTTGGGATTAGAATGAAAACTGACCTTTTCCAGTCCTGTGGCCACTGCTGAGGTTTCCAAATTTGCTGGCATATTGAGTGTAGCACTTTCACAGCGTCATCTTTCAGGATTTGAAATAGCTCAACTGGAATTCCATCACCTCCACTAGCTTTGTTCGTAGTGATGCTTTCTAAGGCCCACTTGACTTCACATTCCAGGATGTCTGGCTCTAGGTGAGTGATCACACCATCGTGATTATCCGGATCGTGAAGATCTTTTTTGTACAGTTGTCCTGTGTATTCTTGCCACCTCCTATTAATGTCTTATAACAAGCTATAATAGAAAAGAATGGGAAAAAAGAATATAGATATGTACACAGGCTTCCCAGGAGGCTCAGTGGTAAAGATATCCATATGCCAATGCAGGAGACACAGGGACACAGGTTCGATCCCTGGGTCAGGAAGATCCCCTGGAAGAGGAAATGGAACCCACTCCAGTATTCTTGCCTGGGAAATCCCATAGACAGAGGAGCCTGGTGAGCTGCAGTCCATGGGGCTACAAAGAGTCAGATACCACTGAGCAACTGAGCACACACATACATACATACACAGGTTATTTATTATAATTGAATCACTGTGCTGGATACCTGAGACTGACATGATATCGTAAATCAACGAGACTTCAATTATAGACAAACAAGTGGCTCAAAGGTGAATCTTCCTGGGATTTTCCCCCAAAACCCTTTTCCCATGTTTTTTCCTGCTGGGAATGCCCACCTTGCTCTGCACCCCAACCCCTGTGACTAGTGGATTCACTAGTGGAAATAAGACTTCCAGTTACATTAGAATTTTAGATAAACAACCAATAACTTTTTAGTCTCACATCACTTGGCAACTCTGTGCCACCCACATCTGCCTGAACTGGCCCTTGGGTCCTCTTCTCTAGCGATCCCCCTGGGTGGGGTTGCTTGGAGCAAGGTGGTCAGTTGCAGCCTTGAGGAGGATCCCAGGAGCTGAAGGATGCAGAGGCATCAGGCTGAACCCCTGAGGGCAGACCTAGGCCAGGATCGAGTCTCAAACTTCTTAACTCCCACCTACCGAAGGGCAGCGGGCACCTAGCTTCTCTGAGCCTGTGTTGCCCCCTCTGTCAAGTGGGGACATTACTAGTACACATAGGTGGTTGTGAAGGTTGAAGGAGGACACTGGGCATAGAGCCTGGTGTATATGGAGTGCTCCATAAATAGTAGGCATGATCACATGCTTACCCATTATTATCTGGATTTGGTTACTTATTTATCACAATAAGAAATGATTATTAGTATAGCTCAACCTCTTGTTTTACCTGCTAGTCTATTGCCAGCATCTAGAATGATGCCTGGAGGGTCTTGCCTGGTGGTCTAGTGGCTAAGACTCCACTTTAAATGCAGAGGGCCTGGGTTCAATCCCTGGTCGGGGAACTAAGATCCCACATGCTGCAACTAAAAAATCCTGCACGCCACAATGAAGATCAAAGATCCTGTGTGCTGGAACTAGGACTCAGTGCAGCCAAATAAATACTTTCTTTAAAAAAAGAATGTGGCCATTTTCAGTCTTCCAGCTTTATTGAGGCTTTCAATGGCTAAGTCTAAGGTCTCTCTTGGTAAATGTCACATTGCACTTGAAAATATGTGGGTAATTTTGAAATATCTTTGGATGTTGTTTTCTAACCTAATTCCACAGTGATAAGAGAACAGACTCTGTAGGATTTCAATACCTTTAGACCATCAAACTTTTGCACTCGATCTTATGTCCTCGGATATGTTTCAGTGTCTTCTAGTTTATAGTCTATGGGAACTTGAATAGAATTTGTATCCTACTGTTGTGTGAAAATTGTATAAATCTTAATTATGTTGAATTGGTTCATGGTGCTTTTCAGGTCTACTATATCCTCCTACTTTTCTGTCTATTCATTCTATTAATTTTTGAGGGCGTGATATTGAAACTCTAACTAAAAATCTTAATTTAGCTACTTAAAAAGAATTGTAATATAAAAAAAGAATTTGAATATATAGTAGAACTACATGTAACTCTGTTCTATATTTTCCAGGTCTCTGTAAATGTATTACTACACTTTCATAATTCAAAAAATAAGAAAGAGAGAAAAAATAATCTTCTTTGGTTTAAAAAAAAAAAAGGATGATGCTTAAAACACAGTAGGTGCTCAGTAACTATGTGCTGAGTGACTACTAAGTAGTGGGGGAGGTGTTCACCTGCAGGTAGCCAGGAAGAGCCCAGGCACACAGCCTGATTCCTGACATTGGCCCAGCCTGCTCCCATTTGATCAAATCTTGCCACAGCATTGCCCTGGTGATAAATAAACAAGACAAGTGGGAACACAGAAAGTCCAGGCTGAAGTGTGTGGCTTCGTTTCCACTGAGTTCTGGGAAATCAGACCCGTGACAGGAGGCGGGTGGCCTCTGGGTACATGTCGGGATCCTGGCTCCTGTTGAGAGCCCTGTGGGGATGGAGGATGTCACCGTCCCAGGGTCCCAGCCCCACCCATCCCTCCAGGCAGATGGGGAGGAAACTGGGAAAACAGCCCCGGGATGGGCAGTCACACATTTTCTGTTCTAGACGTCCTTCCATCTGTCCTCGTCAGGCTGCATGGCATTGCTGAAGGACACAGCATCCCACAGCCCATTTCTGAGGTCAGAGTTCTGGCTTCACAGTTTTTTGGGGGTAGTGCATGCCGTGCCTGCGTGTTCAGTCAAGTCCAACTCTTTCCGACCCCATGGACTGTAGCCCGCCAGGCTCCTCTGTCCATGGGATTTCCCAGGTAAGATTACTGGAGTGGGTTGGCATTTCCACCTGCAGGGATCTTCCCTACCCAGGAATCTAACCCATCTCCTGCGTCTCCTCCATTGGCAAGAGGATTCTTTACCCCTAAGACACCTGGAACTCTAATTGAGATGCCCTACAAGCACCAGAAGAATCCTAAACAAAATCAGTCCTGAATATTCATTGGAAGGACTGATGCTGAACCTGAAACTCCAATACTTTGGTCACCTGATGCACATAAGTGACTCATTGGAAAAGACCTTGATGCTGGGAATGACTGAAAGCAGGAGGAGAAGGGGGCAACAGAGGATGAGATGGTTGGATGGCATCACCAACTCGATTGACATGGATTTGAGCAAGCTCTGAGAGTTGGTTATAGACAGGGAAGCCTGGTGTGCTGCAGTCTGTGGGGTCACAAAGAGTCGGACACGACTGAGCGACTGAACTGAACTGACAAGCCCCAAACTTGACAAGTCTGATCCAAGCCCGGATTTTCTCCCACTCGAAATCTGCTTCTCTCCAAGTCAGGTCTCTGCCTCTGACTGTGGTACCTCCATTATCCTGGATCTCATGCCAGAAACCAGGAGGTCTCTCGACCTTTCCACACCTTCTCTCCCCACATACAATCCAGCACCATGCATTGTCAATTCTACCTCAGTTACCCCGGCTTCTCTCCACATCCACCACCACCATCCTCACCCTGCCTTCTGGCTGCCTCCTGCCTGCCACGTCCTAGGATGTCCTGCCTCCCACGTGTTCTCCCTGCAGCCACTCCTGAGTGCTGGCCTCTGCCAGGCTAACCCCAGTCCTGTGTACTTTCTCCCTGCTTTTCTCAGCTAATTCCTGCTCAGCCTGCAGGTGATGACTCCTCGATGACAACCACATATTCAAGCCAATCACAGACACAATGACCCTCACTCCTGAATATTTCTTTATAAAATTTATTTGGCTGTACCAGGTCTTAGTTGTAGCATACATGATCTCCTTTGAGGCCTGTGGAATCTAGTTCCTTAACTAGGGGTGGAACCTGGGCCCGCTGCATTGGGAGCTCAGAGTCTTAACCATTGGCAGGGAAGTCCCGTCTCCTGAATATTTAAACAAGGGCCTTCTAAGATCAAGATCAGTCTCCTGCATGGCCCAAATTCCATTTTTATGCCCAAGCATTTAACTTTGATGCAGGAATATGATCCAATATGCAATACATAATTTCATTCCCCAATAGTCCCTAAAATTAGTGACCAGCCTTATTTTGCTTTAATCCAGGATCCAAACAAGAATTAGACGTGGTGGCTGGTCGCAGGCTCTTTTAGTCTTTGTGATTCTTTGGTAGCATCTGAGCTTGTCCACCAAAGCCCTAATCCTTCTCTAAGCAGTAGCTTGTTTAACCATCTGCTTTGCCAGCTCTCTGAGGCCTGGGCTGAGTCTGTCTTTGGTTTGGTTGTGTTCCCCAGAATTCCAGGCATACAGGTAGCAGGCAATAAATATTTTTTGAAGTTGAATCTAGGAGATGACAGGAAATCCCCTGTGTTCATAACTGTGCTGTCCCCATAAAGAGGGTGCAATAGAGGAAATACTGCAAATTCTAATTCTTGAGTCTAAACCATGGAAAGTGAGGACCTTGAAAACCACAAGGGCAGCTTCTCTCTGCCCAGTGTGTGGTGTCTATCTGCGACATGATATTGTCCATTCAGATCATGAAGGGAGACAACGGACACCCAAGGCAGGGGTGCGGGGGGAAGGGCAGGATCAAAGCAGGATCTTTCTGCCTCGGGTCCCAACATCACCCAACTGTCTGCATCCAGGTTCACAAATTCCCAGGCAGTCTGGGGAGCTATGGGTATGTGAAAAGGCAAAGCTGGGACACGGCACATGCTTCCTGGATTATCAGCTCAGCAGGGTCATTCATTCTCCGAGGCCCTCTCACTGGCCAGAGGAGTTATACACAGGCTGGAATAACAATGGCCTGGACTGGGTTTTTGGAGCAGGAAGGCCCAAACAGCCCTGCGAGACGGAGAGGTCATTGAGAGTCACCAATATTTATTGACACAGCCATGACTGTTCCTGGGACAGCTGTGAATCAGAGGAACTGCCGGGAATAGCACTCAAAGGCCAGACTCACACTGTCTGACCAGCTGCCTGCGGGTGTCTCTCCCCCACCCCCACCCCCAGCAGTGGGGCAGGAACCTCTGGCTTGGGCACTGGGGATGCAGGGTGGGGTGAGGCCGGGGAGAAGCACAGCAGGGTACCTTCTTCTAGCCAATGGCATCATGCTGAAGATAAATCTCATTGCTTCCTTAGTTCAGCCCATTCATAGTGAGCTCTTGCCATAGGCCAGGCAAAGTTCTAACCACTGGATTTGGCTATTCAGGCTATATTTTTTGAGCACCAACTGTGTGCTAGGCATTGTCTGGACATTGGGTTCCAGTTATTTGTCCTTCATTATTATTATTTTTTTGGCTTCTTTTAAAAAAATTTTAAATTTATTTTTAATTGGAGGATTGGGCTTCCCTTATTAGTAAAGAAAACACCTGCCAATTCAGAAGACTCAGGTTTGATCCCTGGTTTGGGAAGATCCCCTGGAGAAGGAAATGGCAACCCACTCTGGTATTCTTGCTTGGGAAATCCCATGGACAGAGGAACCTGATGGAGTTGGTAATGGACAGGAAAGCCTGGCGTGCTGCAGTCCATGGGGTCGCAAAGAGTCAGATATGACTGAGCAACTGAACTGAGCACTATCACTAACATACTAATTGGAGGATAATTGCTTTCCAATATGATGTTGGTTTCTGCCATACATCAACATGAGTCAGCCATAGGTATATATATGTCCCCTCCTTCTTGAACCTCCCTCCCACTTCTCATTGTCCTTCATTATTTTGAGCACCTACTATGCGTGTGCCAGGCATGGTATTAGAATGCTAGCTCAGGGCAACCTAAAGCAATAAAGTAATTGCCAGTACCAGGCTCTGCCTTCATCCTTTTGGGTCCTGGCCCTGGTGCCATGGGCAGGAGAGGACAGTGGTTCCTCAGCCCCACAGGGACACATGCTCCCCAAGCTCAGTCCCTCGAGGGGCCGGCAAGGGTGGGAGGCCCAGCTCCAGCCCAGGGCAGCCAGGCCTGGCTGCTCACAGGCCATGCAGCAGGCTGGCCTTGGCTCTCACCAGCTCCCAGGGTGCCTCCCCACCGTCAGAGTGGCCCCCGTTGCCGGGAGATACCAGTACAAAACAGTGTTGGCTGTTCTGCAAACCTGGCGTCGCCCCCGGCCCCGAGGGCCACTGCAAGGAGCCCAGTCCTCTAATTAGAACCGGCCGGCTTGGCCTGCGCCCGACCCAGGCCCAAGCTGACTTCAGTGGCCATAAAACTTGCAAACTCTTTCCTGTGGGCTCCCTCGAGATGCAGCCTGCAGGAGCCTGGGAGGCGAGTCACTTCCCCTGGCCGCCGGCCGGGCAGGTGCAGCTGTGGCCTCCGGCCTCCTGGATGACAGAAGCTTCAGAGTAGGGGGCTGTGCGCTGGCTCACGCCTCCCAAGGCCTGGCACGTGGGGGGCACTGGGAGGGGATGGCTGAACAAATGAGCCCCGGCCCCCCTCACCCCTGCAGAGGCCTTTCAGCATCCTCACCCCTTCCTGCTGACCCAGTCTCCCCATCGTGCAAGGCTCAGCTCAGGGGTCCTTCTCCAGTGGTTCTCAGTGGCTTCTCTGGGCTTCTGTACATCTGTGATGCCATTTACCTGTCTCCTGGGAATTCCTCTAAGACAGGGACTGGTTTTGTCTATTTCCACATCTCACCACCATCCACAGGGCTTGGCAGAGAGCATTGTTCAGGGATGTTTGTGGGCAGCTGAACTGGAGGCTCAGTTGCTGGTCCCCAAACCCCTTGTGTGTCCTGGCAGGAAGGAACCCCTCTCCTCCAGGGGCAGAGATAGCAAAGCCAAACTCCTCCCTGCTCCAGACCCCTGGAGGTTGGCGTGGCCTGGGCCATCAACATCTCCAGCCAGGTGGACCGGGCTCTTTCCAGCTCATAGGCCAACTTCCATCCAAGCCCAGGCCGAGGTTTTCACTTGGAGAAGATCCCCATGATTGGGCTGGCCACGGACCCAACTTGGAATCTCTGACTAATCCCCGCTGCCCGCCCTCTAGGCCTGGGTACAAGGCAGCAGCTGGCACTAAACACTGCCCCCCCAACCCCGCCAGGTTCTCCTCAGTCCTGCCTGTGTAGGAGGTGGTCAGGGTGGGGCTGAGCTCAGCACCCTGAGGTCTTCTGGTTCCTCTTTGCACCCCAAAGCCCATGTCAGTTTGCAGAGAGCCATCGGCCCCAATGGGTCTAGCCCCGAGAACTGCGTGCAGCGGCTGCCAGGAGGCCCAGCCTGGTTGCATGTTTTCTGGAAAGATGGCTGCACTTTTTGGAGCTCTGGGGGTATTTGTCCACACCAGAGGCCATGGGATCCCCTGGTAGGAGGCCACAGAGAAGGGCTGTCAGCCCAGATGGGACTTCAAAGGGCTTCTCAGGGCTCCCTGCTTGGGCCTCCAGCTGCAGGGTGGACCGAGGTACCAGCCAGCAGCTGGCAAAACAGGGCTCGGCTTGCTTGAAGCACCAAATGGCAAACAAGGATGGTGCCCAGAAACAGCCTGTGGATCCCAGGGACAGCGGGATCCTCTCAGGGAGGGGGCTTGAGGGCGGCTCCCATTAAAAGCCCAGACAGGGGCTTGGTGGGGGGAACCCAGGCTGATCCCTAGTCACCTCTTCCGGGGTCATGCAAGGCAGCTCTTGCTGGTTGCTTAGTTACTAATTTGTGAGGGACCCCATTGGGGCATAGTGGGGACTGGAAAGAATCTGTGCCATGATGCCAAGACAGAGATGAGAGTGGTGTTTACTGCCCTGCAAGGGCCTGCCTGGCTTGATGTTTGGGGTAGAGTGAAGGAGAAGTCCCCAGGGGTGGGAGAGAGTGGGGGTAGGGTGAATGTGAGTCCAGGCTGCCCTGGGATCCGAGGGGAGTGGGGAGGCCAGTCCCCTGTCCTGTGGGTGGGGCCCGCCAGTGTGTCCAGAGAATGGTCTTGGTGGGCCACGTCCCTGGCCAGGAGGGAGGTGGGGAGGAGAGGAAGCAGCAAACAGGCTGAAGCTGCAGCTAACCCTCCTCTCCACCTCTTCCCAGCTTCCCCTGCCCCCTCCACACCCCGCTCCTCTATCCCCATGGTGATCCTAGCAGGGAATGTGAGAAGGTTTCCGTCCCCACAGCTCCCCCTGCCCCCCTCCCCCGCCCCGGCCACCTGCCTCTGGTCTCAAACGTTCCCGTGTGACTCAGGAGGGTGGAGAAGCAGCCTGGAAGCGTCTCTGCATCCTCTCCCCTCCCCTCCCTGGCTGCCGGCCAGCATTCCCCACCTTTCCTACGGGACCCGGATGGCCTGCCTGACTCCTGGGTCCTGCAGAGCACATGGGATTTGAACCCTGCTTCCACTCAGGAAAAACCTGGCTTGTCCAAGGGTGTGGCTGGCCGGGCTTGGCCAGGGGCCCTGTGCCAGCTGAGCAGTGCCCAGGCTTGTCCGCTCCAAACAAGGGCGCTGCTCAGCCTCTGACTTCACCAAAGAGTCCTTTTCAATCTCTCCAGCTGCTGGTCACTGATGGTTGAGCAGAGGATTCTGGACTCTGGAATCTATTCCAGGGGAGAAGCCTGCCGGGTCCAGGAGCTCATCTAGCCCCCAGCCTGGAGGGACCTGTTCCTCCCCAGGACAGGAACCTCAGGGCCCATCGCAAGCAGGGTGACCTAAGCTGTGGAGGCCTCAGTCCCCTGGAGTCCAGCTGGACAGGATGTGGGGGGCAGGGCTGGGCTTTTACAGAGAGACCCCGAGGGTAGCAGAGAGCAGCAGGGCATCAGCCTTGGCCAGGGTGCTCTACTGGGGAGTCCTTCCCCTTCCTGGGGTTTGCTGAGACCAGAATGCTTCTGCAGGCCCAGAGCCTTGTCCACAAACACCACTGCTGGGGTCCTAATGGCCGAGAGGAGGCTGCCAGGACACTGCTGAGTGTGGAGTCAGTCCTGGAGGTGCCAGCTCAGGGGTGTGACCATTTTGGTATCCACCTCCCTCTCCTCTCGTAAATCACTCACTTTGGGGGAATCTTTTTTGTTTGTTTGTTTTTTAAACTTTTTGTTGTGTATTGGGGTATAGCCAATTAGCAAGCAATGCTGTGATAGTTTCAGGTGGAGAGTGAAGGGACTCAGCCATATACATGGATACATATATATGTATCCATTTTCCAAACTCATCTCCTATCTAGGCTGCCACATAATATTGAGCAGAGTTCCCTTTGCTGTACAGTAGGTTCTTGTTGGTTATCCATTTAAAATATTTGTTGTTGCTGTTGAGTCACTCAGTTGTGTCCGACTCTTTTGACCCCACGGACTGCAGCATTCCAGGCTTCCCTGTCCTTCACCATTTTCTGGAGTTTGCTCAGATTCATGTCCATGGAGTCGATGATGCCATCCAACCATCTCGTCCTCTGTCATCCCCTTCTCCTCCTGTCCTCAATCTTTCCCAGCATCAGGGTCTTTTCCAATGAGTCAGCTCTTCACATCAGGAGGCCAAATTATTGGAGTTTCAGCTTCAGCATCAGTCCTTCAATGAGTATTCAGAGTTGATTTCCTTTAGGATTGACTGGTTTGATCTCCTTGCTCTCCATGGTCCATCCCAAACTCCCTAACTATCCCTTCCCCCCATCCTTCCCCCTGGCAACCATAAGTTCATTCTCTAAGTCTGTGAGTTTCTTTCTGTTTTGTAAGTTCATTTGTATCATTTATTTTACTTTTGGGGGGATCTTAACACTCTTTTGATTTAGGTCATACCTGAATGGTCTAGCAGTTTTCCCTACTTTCCTCAATTTAAGTCTGAACTTGGCAATAAGGAGTTCATGATCTGAGCCACAGTCAGCTCCTGGTCTTGTTTTTGTTGACTGTATAGAGCTTCTCCATCTTTGGCCTCATAGAATATAATCAATCTGATTTCAATGTTGACCATGTGTAGAGTCTTCTCTTGTGTTGTTGGAAGAGGGTGATATGACCAGTGCATTTTCTTGGCAAAACTCTATTAGTCTTTGCCCTGCTTCATTCCGCATTCCAAGGCCAAATTTGCCTGTTACTCCAGGTGTTTCTTGACTTCCTACTTTTGCATTCCAGTCGCCTATAATGAAAAGGACATCTTTTTTGGGTGTTAGTTCTAAAAGGTCTTGTAGGTCTTCATAAAATCGTTCAACTTCAGCTTCTTCAGCATTACTGGTTGGGGCATAGACTTGGATAACTGTGATATTGAATGGTTTGCCTTGGAGACAAACAGAGATCATTCTGTCGTTTTTGAGATTGCATCCAAGTACTGCATTTCAGACTCTTTTGTTGACCATGATGGCTACTCCATTTCTTCTGAGGGATTCCTGCTCACAGTAGTAGATATAATGGTCATCTGAGTTAAATTCACCCATTCCAGTCCATTTTAGTTCGCTGATTCCTGGAATGTCAACGTTCACTCTTGCCATCTCTTGTTTGACCACTTCCAGTTTGCCTTGATTCATGGACCTGACCTTCCAGGTTCCTATGCAATATTGCTCTTTACAGCATCAGATCTTGCTTCTATCACCAGTCACATGCACAGCTGGGTATTGTTTTTGCTTTGGCTCCATCCCTTCATTCTTTCTGGAGTTATTTCTCCACTGATCTCCAGTAGCATATTGGACACCTACTGACCTGGGGAGTTCCTCTTTTGGTATCCTATCATTTTGCCTTTTCATACTGTTCATGGGGTTCTCAAGGCAAGAATACTGAAGTGGCTTGCCATTCCCTTCTCCAGTGGACCATGTTCTGTCAGACCTCTCCACCATGACCCACCCGTCTTGGGTTGCCCCGCAGGCATGGCTTGGTTTCATTGAGTTAGACAAGGCTGTGGTCCTAGTGTGATTAGATTTACCAGTTTTCTGTGAGTATGGTTTCAGTGTGTCTACCCTCTGATGCCCTCTTGCAACACCTACCATCTTACTTGGGTTTCTCCTACCTTGGGTGTGGGGTATCTCTTCATGGCTGCTCCAGCAAAGCACAGCTGCTGCTCCTTACCTTTTACAAGGGGTATCTCCTTACCGCCTGCCATTCCTGACCTTCCACGTGGGATGGCTCCTCTAGGCCCTCCTGCGCCTGTGCAGCCACCACTCCTCGGGATGCTCCTCCCGGCCGCCGGCCCTGGCCTCGGGCTCGGGTGGCTCCTCAGGGTCACTGCCCTTGGCCTCGGGTGCGAGGTGGCTTCTCCCGGCCGCCCCTGACCTCAGATGCGGGGTGTCTCCTCCTGGCTGCCCCTGACCTCGGACATGGGGTAGTTCCACTAGACCATTCAGGTATGACCTAAATCAAATCCCTTATGATTATACAGTGGAAGTGAGAAATAGATTTAAGGGCCTAGATCTGATAGAGTGCCTGATGAACTATGGAATGAGGTTCGTGACATTGTACAGGAGACAGGGATCAAGACCATCCCCATGGAAAAGAAATGCAAAAAAGCAAAATGGCTGTCTGGGGAGGCCTTACAAATAGCTGTGAAGAGAGGCGAAAAGCAAAGGAGAAAAGCAAAGATATAAGCATCTGAATGCAGAGTTCCAAAGAATAGCAAGAAGAGATAAGAAAGCCTTCTTCAGCGATCAATGCAAAGAAATAGAGAAAAACAACAGAATGGGAAAGACTAGAGATCTCTTCAAGAAAATTAGAGATACCAAGGGAACATTTCATGCAAAGATGGGCTTGATAAAGGACAGAAATGGTATGGACCTAACAGAAGCAGAAGATATTAAGAAGAGGTGGCAAGAATACACAGAAGAACTGTACAAAAAAGATCTTCACAACCCAGATAATCATGATGATGTGATCACTCACCTAGAGCCAGACATCTTGGAAAGTGAAGTCAAGTGGGCCTTAGAAAGCATCACTACGAACAAACCTAGTGGAGGTGATGGAATTCCAGTTGAGCTGTTTCAAATCCTGAAAGATGATGCTGTGAAAGTGCTACACTCAATATGC
>NW_024070205.1:36197925-36448632 GCF_014754425.2 Oryx dammah | reverse complement strand
TTCAAATCCTGAAAGATGATGCTGTGAAAGTGCTACACTCAATATGCCAGCAAATTTGGAAAACTCAGCAGTGGCCACAGGACTGGAAAAGGTCAGTTTTCATTCCAATCCCAAAGAAAGGCAATGCCAAAGAATGCTCAAACTACCGCACAATCGCACTCATCTCACATGCTGGCAAAGTAATGCTCAAAATTCTCCAAGTCAGGCTTCAGCAATACATGAACCGTGAACTTCCAGATGTTCAAGCTGGTTTTAGAAAAGGCAGAGGTACCAGAGATCAAATTGCCAACATCCGCTGGATCATCAAAAAAGCAAGAGAGTCCCAGAAAAACATCTATTTCTGCTTTATTGACTATGCCAAAGCCTTTGACTTTGTGGATCACAATAAACTGTGGGAAATTCTGAAAGAGATGGGAATACCAGACCATCTGACCTGCCTCTTGAGAAACCTGTATGCAGGTCAGGAAGCAACAGTTAGAACTGGACATGGAACAACAGACTGGTTCCAAATAGGAAAAGGAGTACGTCAAGGCTGTATATTGTCACCCTGCTTATTTAACTTCTATGCAGAATACATCATGAGAAACACTGGGCTGGAAGGAGCACAAGCTGGAATCAAGATTGCCGGGAGAAATATCAATAACCTCAGATATGCAGATGACACTACCCTTATGGCAGAAAGTGAAGAGGAACTAAAAAGCCTCTTGATGAAAGTGAAAGAGGAGAGTGAAAAAGCTGGCTTAAAGCTCAACATTCAGAAAACTAATCATGGCACCTGGTCTCATCACTTCATGGGAAATAGATGGGGAAACAGTGGAAACAGTGTCAGACTTTATTTTTTGGGGCTCCAAAATCACTGCAGATGGTGACTGCAGCCATGAAATTAAAAGACATTTACTCCTTGGAAGAAAAGTTATGACCAACCTAGATAGCATATTCAAAAGCAGAGACATTACTTTGCCGACTAATGTCCGTCTAGTCAAGGCTATGGTTTTTCCAGTGGTCATGTATGGATGTGAGAGTTGGACTGTGAAGAAAGCTGAGCGCTGAAGAATTGATGCTTTTGAACTGTGTCTGAGAAGACTCTTGAGAGTCCCTTGGACTGCAAGGAGATCCAACCAGTCCATCCTTAATGATATGTTAACTCAGATGACCTGAGTGTTCATTGGAAGGACTGATGCTGAAGCTGAAACTCCAATACTTTGGCCACCTCATGCGAAGAGTTGACTCATTGGAAAAGACCCTGATGCTGGGAGGGATTGGGGGCAGGAGGAGAAGGGGACGACAGAGGATGAGATGGCTGGATGGCATCACCGACTCAATGGACATGAGTTTGGGTGATCTCCAGGAGTTGGTGATGGACAGGGAGGCCTGGCGTGCTGTGATTCATGGGGTTGCAAAGAGTCAGACACAACTGAGCGACTAAACGGAACTGAACTAAACTAAGGTTCAAGGTCTAATGAAAGTCAACTTGTCCACCACCTTGGGCCTATTTGGTACTAATCAGTTTATGTTTTGTCTTAGGCGATGTCATTCTTTTTAAAAATTTATTTATTAATATCTTATCTTTGGCTGTGCTGGGTCTTCATTGTTGCAGGCTTTTACTACTTGAGGTGAGTCAGGGCTAGTCTCTAGTTGCAGTGAGTGGGTTTCTCATTGCAGTGGCTTCTCTTGTTGCAGAATATGGGCTTTAGAGTGTGGACTCAGTACTTGTGGTGCATGGGTTTGTTGTTCCACTGCATGTGGCATCTTCCCAGAGCAAGGATCAAACCTATGTCCCCTGCATTGGCAGGTAGATTCTCAACCACTGGACCACCAGGGAGATCCTGTGCCATTCTTTTAAAGGTTGTGCCCTGCCCCCTTCCCTTCTGTTTCAGAACTACTAGGCCCCTGTTTGGCTTAACCCGGCTCGAGGTGAGATTCTGTCATTTGCAACTCAGAGTCTTATAATGATGTCATCTCCTGCTCATTGTTCTGAGGTTGGTTTCCTCAGGTGGGAGAGAAAGGGCTGGAGTCACAGCCACAGGGAGAGATGCACCGCCTGCCCACATGCTGCCTCATCCTTACTGCAGCCACTTCAGTACTTGTTGGGGGTGATCACGACAGATTGCACTATACTGCTTGGTCAGTTGACTCTGGAGCTTCTGTGATGACCAGAATGCTCCCCGCTCAGATGTCTCCACCCATCACTGGGAGGAAACAGAGAACACCCCTCCCCATCTCAGTCCTCCTGGACACCCTACTGCAGAGGAAGATCCTCTTTGCTGATGCTTTATTCCATGATGACCTGCAACCACAGACTCGGGCCTGAGGCATGGGGAAGAAAGCATGTGGTGGCTCGCTGGAAAATCTCACAGTTGCCCAGGTGATGACAGAAAAAGAGTAATGTGCCCAGATGCCAATGTCATCATCATCAGCACAGACATGGGCGGCAGGACTCCCTGCACCCCCAGGCAAGCTGGGGTCCACTGAGGTCCCCGGGGCTTCTGTCTCCATGTCCCTGAGCCACAGCTCTCCTTTTGGGATCAGGTGGGATGTCCTATAATATTAATAATAACTCCCTGGTAGCTCAGACGATGAAGAATCTGCCTGAAATGTGGGAGACCTGTGTCTGGGGAAGATCAATCCAGGTCAATCCCTGGGATGGGAAAGATCCCCTGCAGAAGGGAATGGCAACCCACTTCAGTATTCTTGCCTGGAGAATTCCATGGACAGAAGAGCCTGGCGGGTTACAGTCCATGGGGTTGTAAGAGTTGGGCATGACTGAGCGACTAACACTATGACTTTTCATTTTCCACTTGAATGATGAAACAAGTTCCATGAGGCTGTTACTCATGCAAAGCCTTGAGACTGAGAGGTGGGGCTGTAGGGCTTCTCTGGGCTTCACAGCCATAAGCAATATCCTCCTTCCCTCAGGATCCCAGTTCAGTTCAGTCGCTCAGTCGTGTCCGACTCTTTGCAACCCCATGGACTGCAGCATGCCAGGCTTCCCTGTCCATCACCAACCCCCAGAGCTTGCTCAAACTCAAGTCCATTGAGTCGGTGATGCTATCCAACCATCTCATCCTCTGTCATCCCCTTCTCTTTCTGTCTTCAATCTTTCCCAGCATCAGGGTGTTTTCCAATGAGTCGGCTCTTTGCATCAGGTGGCCAAAGTATTGGAGTTTCAGCTTCAGCATTGGTCCTTCCAATGAATATACAGGACTGATTTCCTTCAGGATGAACTGGCTGAATCTTCTTGCAGTCCTAGGAAAAGCCAATTCTGCCTCCAGGAGGCATCCTTCAGGGTGTGAAGATGTAGAGGGGTTAGGGTCTGAGCACCTGGACTGCTCTAATGCTTATCGTTGCCATGATAGAAACCCAGCTTTTGCTGGCTTCAGCAAAAAGAGTATTTATGGACTCATGTGCCTGACACGCCCTTGAGAGTGGCCTGGCCTGAGATGCCTCTGATGTGCAAATGATGGTGCAGAATCTAAGAGTTGCCGCATTTCTGTCTCTTGGCTCTGCATCCCCTGGTGCTAGCTCTGTCCTCAGCGATTCTGTCTGAGAAGGGCCAAGCTGGCTTTCATCCTCCCAGCTTCAGGTCCTCAGCAGGGAGAGAGCTTTCTTCCTGACAGAGCCTGCAGGAGCCCCAAGGGAGACATTGGTGGATTGGGTCTCATGCCGGGTAGGCACTTCCTCCCAAAGGGAAGTCAGGGTACCATAGAGACTTCTGGAAAGGGCAGTTGCAATGACCTCCAGCTTGGAGAGCTCAGTGGGCCAACCTGTCATCCACAGCAGTGAGGGCAAGGCGGGCAGATGAGGGGCTGGGCTCCTTCATCCTTAGCTCAAGGGTCCTTCCATCCAGAGATCTAGGGAGCAGGGGGTGGGCAGTCTGCCGAGGGCAGGGGGTGCAGACGGACAGGACTTCAACACCATAAACCCTGCTGAGGGATGGAGCTGCTTCTTCAAAATCGGTCCCTATGGCTCCAGAGCCCCTAGCTGCGCCCCACAAAGGCTCTAATGTGGGAAGAGAAGGCCGGCACTCCATCTGCCTCATCCTGGCTGTGTGATCTTGGGCTGGCCCTTTGCCCTCTGGGCCTCAATTTCCTTTGCTGTAAAAAGGTGGCCCACTCCCTTTGTTGAGAGAACCAAGTGGAACTTTGGACCAGAGAAGTTTGCCCAGGGCCTCAGCTGACAATGAGCACCCTGTCCCCATTG
This sequence comes from Oryx dammah, assembly GCF_014754425.2. NCBI lineage: Eukaryota > Metazoa > Chordata > Mammalia > Artiodactyla > Bovidae > Oryx > Oryx dammah. Next base: position 36,444,432 of record NW_024070205.1, on the reverse strand, counting down.
GAGCCGGAGTCCCATCTCCAGGCCTGTGATGGGCTGTCATGCTGCTCACGGGGCCTGTGTCTCTTGTCCCCTCTGTGTCCCTTCTGTTTACTCTGTGCCCAGCCAGGTGGGAGGCCCGTAGAGCCTGGGCTGATGGTCCTCTGTAGTCCCTGCTACCCCTGGCACCTTCATTGTGGGGAGGCTGAAGTGTGAGGGGCTGGGCAGACACAGCTCTGCTTTTTTCCAAGAGGGGCATGGAATAAACATATCTCTGCTGACCCAGTGCCAGGCAGTGAGTGACACGGGAAGCAGGGGACGGGGAGGCGGAGGGGCCAGGCGGCCTGGAATCAGAGCTGCCGTTGTTGCTGTTCAGTCACCCAGTCCTGTCTGACTCTTTGTGACCCCATGGATGGCAGCACTCCAGGCTTCCCTGTCTTTCACCATCTCAGGGAGTTTGCTCAAACTCAGGTCCATTGAATCGGTGATGCCATCCAACCATCTCATCCTCTGTTGCCCCCTTCTCCTGTCCTCAATCTTTCCCAGCATCAGGGTCTTTTCCAATGAGTTGGTTCTTCACATCAGGTGGACAAAGTATTGGAGCTTCAGCCTTTCTCCAAACCCAGACCCTGCCTCCTCCTAGCTGTGCATCTTGCTTTGGGCCAACCTCCCCCCCTGCCCCACTCCCTTCTGGGCCTCACTTTCCCTCTCTGTAAAATGATCACAGACATCTTGAAAGTGCTTCCGATGCTGAAGTAGAATGTTTGAGGGCCTTGCAAGGGTCGGGTGCCCAAGCCATAGGCTTCCAGGCTGGCTCATTGAACAGCCTGCCGTGGTTTGACTTTGCTCTAGTTGCTTGCCTCCCAGCTGTGCACTGTCAAACCGCTCCTTCCTGGCCCTTGACTCAGATTTTCAATCACTTTCAGTTTTACAAAGTGGCAGCCTGTGCACTCAGACTCTGATCTCTCCCTTTGCTCTTCGCCTCCTGCTTACCCAGCCTCAACGAGCTGGAAGCGTGAGAACCATCCGATGAGGTGGACGAGCAGCCAGTCTCCCCTTCTTTGTCCCTCCCTACAAGTTCCCCGGACCTGTCCTTCCATGCAGCTGGGGAAGGAAGATGCCTGGGGGTGGGGTGGCCTCCCAGTTAGGTGAGGGGACTCTGGCCCCAGTGGTTGGAGTCTGTCTGCATGACCAGAGGCCGGTGTGATTTGGGGCCACAGGAAGCATCTCACTCTCCCTTATAATGTGGTGTTACTACCAAATGCTCGGGCCAGAAGTCCCCTTGTTCTGTGCCCACTGTTGGTGTGAGGGGAGAGAGAAGGGGAGGAGGGAGAAAGCTCTCAGGAGTATGCATCTCTTTGCCGAAGGTCTTCAGGGCCACCTTGGTCTGACGGGGTCCAGGCAGAGAGGCCTGTCTGCAGCCAGAGGAACGAGGAAGGTGGTCCCTCCTCATTGTGGAGCTGCTCGGCATGCTCTGGGAAATCACCCACCAAACATTCTGGTCTAAAGATGTCATTTAGATCTGATACGTCGGGTCCAATAGATGCAGGAAAGACCCTCACACTCCCCTGGCTGCGGCTCTGGGGGTTGGGGGTGGCTCAGGTGCATGAAGCTCATGGCAAGGGCCCCTCCCATTTTACCTCTGACCCTCAGGTTCCCTACCTGGTGTGGATGCAGAGGAGGCGTTGGAGAAGCCAGTGAGCATGGGTGTGCTGAATCCCGTCTGGGGAAACCCTGGCTTCCAGGATGGAAGGTCTGAAGGGCGAGGTCTAATTCCTAGGTCCCCCATAATGGAAGCAGAAGCCCTACTCCATTCACAGGAAGAGTGCTCTGGGTGTGCCAGGCACTTGGACACATGTCCTTGGTGAATCCAGCCCACAGCTCTCTGAGGCCGGGGTCCATCCCAAAGCTTCTGCCTCGTGTTTATTTATTTGTTGTTTAGTCGCTAAGTTGTGTCTGACTCTCTGTGATGCCATGGACTGCAGCACACCAGACTTCCCTGTCCTTCACCATCTCCCAGAGATTGTTCAAATTCATGTTCATTGAGTCAATGATGCTATCTAACCATCTCATTCTATGCCACCCCCTTCTCATTTTGCCTTCAATCTTTCCCAGGGTCAGGGTCTTTTCCAATTTCTGACTCTGTGTGACCCCATGGACTGTAGCCCTCTGGGCACCTCTGTCCACGTGTTTCTCCAGGCAAGAATACTGGAGTGGGTAGCCATTCTCTTCTCCAAGGATCTTCCACCCAGGGGCAAACCTGGATGTCTTGCGTTGCAGGCGGATGCTTTACTGCCTGAGCCACCAGGGAAGCCACGTTTATTTATTTATTATTTTTGGCTGCACTGGATCCTGGTTGTGGTGTTCAGGTTTTCTCTAACTGTGGCAAGCAGGGGCTTCTCTTTAGCTGTGGCGCACAAGATTGCTATGGCTTTTCTTGCTGCAGAGCATGGGCCCTAGAGCACATGGGCTTCAGTGGTTGCCGTTCATGGACTCAGTTACTGTGCAGTATGTGGGATCTTCCTGGGCTAGAGACCGAGCCCGTGTTCCCCTGCATTGGCAGGCAGACTCCCAACCACTGGACCACCAGAGAAGTTCCTGCCTCTTAGTTCTGTGTAAATCTTTCTTCTGCTCACCCACTGACCCCCAGGGCTCCTCAAGTGCGAACCAGAGGCCCAAATAAAGACTCCACTGACCATGGAGGAGCTAGGTTTTCTGTGACAGAGACTCAGTCTGGCTAGGAAGAGAGGGAGGTGACACAGGCCTGCCTTGTCTAGATGATGAGGTTGTGGAGTGCACAAGGGTGCCTGGCCTGTGAGGACCATTGGCAGTGCAGACATAAACTGACCTGTATGAGACCATGTGGGCAAGTGTGAGAATCCAGGCCTGTGACTCTGGGGGCCCAGATGAGCCCTCCTTTATGAGGCCTCTACACTGGCCACCAGGGAACATTTTGCCCAAAGATGGGCACAATAAAGGACATAAACAGTAGAGACCTATAAACGCTGAAGAGATCAAGAAGAGATGGAAAGAATACACTGAAAAACCTCATGAAAAAAGATCCAAGTGAACTGGATGCCTACAATGGTGTGGCCAGTCACCCAGAGCCAGACATTCTGGACAGCGAAGTCAAGTGGGCCTTAGGAAGCACTGCTGTTAATAAAGCTAGTGGATGTGACAGAGTTCCAGAACGATGATGCCATCGAGGTGTTGCATTCAATATGTCAGCAAATCTGGAAGACCCAGCAGTGGCCACAGGCCTGGAAAATGTCAATCCCCATCCCAATTCCCAAGAAGGGTAGTACCAAAGAATGTGCTAATCATTGGACAGTTGCACTCATCTCCCATGCTAGTAAGATCATGCTTAAAATCTTGCATGCTAGGCTTCAGCATTATGTGAACCAAGAACTTCCAGAAGTCCAAGTTGGATTTAGAAAAGGAAGAGGAACCAGAGATCAAATTGCCAACATCGCTGGATCATAAAGAAAGCTAGGGAATTCCAGAAAAACACCTACCTCCGTTTCATTGACTGAGAAGGCGATGGCACCCCACTCCAGTACTCTTGCCTGGAAAATCTCATGGATGGAGGAGCCTGGTAGGCTGCAGTCCATGGGGTCGCTAGGAGTCGGACATGACTGAGCGACTTCACTTTCACTTTTCACTTTCATGTATTGGAGAAGGAAATGGGTACCCACTCCAGTGTTCTTGCCTGGAGAATCCTAGGGACGGGGGAGCCTGGTGGGCTGCCATCTATGGGGTCGCACAGAGTCGGACACAACTGAAGCGACTTAGCAGAATGCCTTTGACTGTGTGGATCATAACAAATTGTGGAAAGCTCTTAAAGAGATGGGAACACCAGACCATCTTACCTGTCTCCTCAGAAACCTGTGTGCGGGTCAAGAAGCAACAGTTAGAACCCTGTATGGAACAACTGATTGGTTCAAGATTGAGAAAGGAGTATGACAGGGCTGTCTGCATGTCACCCTGTTTGTTTAATTGATATGCTGAGCACATCATGAGAAATGCCAGGCTGGATGAGTTACAAGCTGGAATCAAGACAGGTGGGAGAAACATCAACAACCTCAGATATGTGGATGATACCACTCTAATGGGAGAAAGAGAAGAGAAACTAAAAATCCTCTTGATGAGGGTGAAGGAGGAGAGTGAATGAGCTGGCTTAAAACTAATACTAAAAAAAATAAGACCGTGGTATCTGGCCCATTACTTGATGGCAAATAAAAGGGGGAAATGTGGAAGGAGTGACAGCTTTTCTCTTCTTGGGCTCTAAAGTCACTGAGGATGGTAACCACAGCCATGAAACGTCTTGGTAGCCCCAAGATGTTTGCTTCTTGGCAGGAAAGCTGTGACAAACCTAGACAGTGTGTTGAAAAGCAGAGACATTACTCTGCTGACAAAGGTCCATATAGTCAAGGCTATGACTTTCCCACTGGTCACATACAAGTTGTGAGCTGGACCGTAAAGAAGGCAGAACACCAAAGAATTGATGCCTTCAAAATATGGTGCTGGAGAAGACTCCTGAGAGTCCCTTGGACTGCAAGGAGATTAAACCAGTCAATCTTAAGGAAAATCAACCCTGAATACTCATTGTAAGGACTGATGCTGAAGCTGAAACTTCAGTATTTTGGCCACCTGATGCGAATAGCTGACTCATTAGAAAAGTCCCTGATGCTGGGAAAGATTGAGGGTGGAAGGAGCAAGGGGTGTTAGAGGATGAGATGGCTGGACAACATCAATGATGCAATGGACATGAACTTGGGCAAACTTTGGGAAATGGTGTGGGACAGGGAGGCCTGGCGTGCCACAGCCCCTGAGGTCGCAAAGAGTTGGACATGACTGGGTGACTGAGCAACAACACTGGAGTGGACACCCACCCTGCACATTCTTACACACACACAACACACACACATGCAGCTGGGCCAGCCCCACTGAGCTTGGGGGTGTCCCCAAGGCCCCTCCACCTACCTGCTGCTCTCAAGGGTCGCTTAGGGCAGACCTCAGTCAGAGTTTGAGGAACAAGCAGAGACCAAATACGTGAACAAATGCCGGAAGGGACAGTGACATGTGGGACAAGTGATGACAAAGGAGCGGGGGAGTGGCTGAAAATTCTGACCTTGTACCGTGACTTTCATGCTGAGCAGAGCTCAGGACCCTGGCTGATTTCAGGGTCCCTGCTGGGTGGACCTTTCTCTCAGTTTAACACCAAGTGGTTCTGGGTTTGGGCCTGTAGCCTCTACCCGCCCAGACTCAGGTCCACTGACCTTGGGGTCCAAGGTTAAAACCCCCAGTGGCCACCTGGGTGTCTGTTACTCCGGTAGCCACCACAGCCGACAGAGAGGGGAGAGTCCCCGGGTCCCAGGGGGCCCCTCCAAGAGTGCCTGGCTGCCTTCCCCCCTCCCACAGGCAGTGGGGGCTTCTCAGCCCGCCAGGTGTGGGCCTGGGGTCTGGAGGCAGGGGCAGAGGCTGGCAGGGTGACGGGAACTGCGTCCCAGCCAACCCGCAGGGAGTCTGCTCAGCCCTCCCCAGGCTCCAGAGAGAGGCTGGAAGACAAAGCTATTTTTATTTATGACAGTGTCAGCGGGCTGGCCTCCGTCTAGACAGCTGGTGTTATCATTCGAGGCCATCCTGGAATGCGCAGCCCCATTTATTGAGAACAGAAGACAGTGTGCAGATTAAACAGCTCATAAAAATAAGCTGGGAACAGCTCTGGGCCAGGAAGACCAAGGTAACCCAGCGAGGTCAATGGTCCTTGTTTGTGTTGGACCTGGGGGTGCTTTCAGAGAAAACAAGGGGAAGCCCGCAGTTCTGCTGGTGCCCCTTAGCAGAGATCACCGTCGGCGGGGGGGAGGTGGGGGCTACAGAGTCTCTCCCTCGGGGGCAAGAGGGGACAGAGGACCACCACTGGGCTCAGGACCGGCCTCTGAAGCAGCTGCGGAAAACCTCGGCCTCCCCAGGGCTGCCAAGCACCCAGCTGCCATGTCCTGGGGCTCCTGCCCCCAGCACAGAGGCCACTGCTGGTCACCCCAGCTCTCTGGACTTGAAGAGTGATTGATTAAGGAGACACGTGTCCGGAGTTCACCTCACAGTCCATTCGTTCATTCACTGAATTAATTCACAAATACATTCTGAGCATTTCCAACACCCCAGGCAGCAATCCTGGGCTTTCCTGGCAACTCTGGGGTGAAGAATTCACCTGCCAGTGCAGGAGACATGGGTTTGATCCCCAGGTTGGGCTGATCCCCTGGAAAAGGAACTGGCAACCCACTCCAGTATTGTTGCCTGGGAAATCCCATGGACAGAGGGGCCTGGTGGGCTACAGTCCATGGGGTTGCAAACGAGCTGGAGATGACTGATTGACTAAACTACAGCAAGGCAGTAACTCTGGTCTTGTCTTCAAGATGCTTCCGAGGGACATGATCCAAAACAGATGTGAAAACACAGGTGAGTGTCCTGGAGCAAACTGCTGGAGGCCCCGTGGAAATTCATTGGAAGGGCTGACATTGAAGCCGAAGCTCCAATACTTTCGCCACATGATTCGAAGAGCTGACTCATTTGGAAAAGACCCTGATGCTGGGAAAGATTGAGGGCAAGAGGAGAAGGGGGCGACAGATGATGAGATGGTTGGATGGCATCACCGACTCAATGGACATGGGTTTGAGCCAATTCTGGGAGATGGTGAAGGATAAGGAAGCCTGGCGTGCTGCAGTCCATGGAGTTGCAGAGTTAGACACGACTTAGGGAATGAACAACAACAAGCCCAGTGATCTGACCTTACCACTTCCTTAGTGGCAAAGCTACCTGGCACCCATGAGCGAGAGGTGGGCACCCCGCCCAATCTTCCTCACCACCAACCTCATCTCTCCCCAGTTCCCTGCCCTCTGGCTGTCCACACCCTTCAGCCCTAGCTGGTGCCCCGCCCTCCCCAGGACCCCCTTCTCCTTTTTTGGAACCACTCACAGGCTGCTCACTCTGTTCTGGATGGTGTTTCCCCAGGTCCCACCTGAGGCACCCATCTCAGTCATGCCCACCTCAGACACCAGCAGCCCCCACCCCAGGCAAGAGTCCTCCATGTCCCCTTTACCCCTGAGGTCCTGGGAGTAGAGGGTGGGAGCTGAGCACATGTGCATGGGAGCCCGACTGATCCTGCCAGCCCTGTGTGGGCAGTGTGGCCAGCCACTCTGTGCCTCAGTGTCCTCATCTGTAAAATGGGGGTGAGCTCAGACCCTGCACCTCAGGGAGAGGACTGCATGGTAAGAGAGCGCTGGCATGACACAAAGGCGTTCCGATGTTCATGCGTGCTATTGCTCTGTGCTGTCCCTTAATGCTTTTTCTACGTCCCCAGCCTACCCCAAGCCTGTTACAGCGAGCCTGCTCATTAGACACACGGTACAGAGCTGGGGGCCCCAACTGGGCAGGAGGGAGCTTCCGTGGAGTGAAGCGAGGCAGGACCCTGCTCTGCCCCCAGCAGACCATCCCAGCTCCCTTCTGAGCCTTGGCTTCGGAGGGATATGGATGCGAGTGACTCCCTTGCAAGCCTGCCGGGGACAGACAGCCCAGGGCTTATGGAGCACAGGACGCTGTGTGAACTGCCTGGGTCCCGGCCTCCCCTATGAACAGAAGGCCAGGGTGTGACAGGGCACAACAGATAAACCCTTGAGCAGATGGGGCCCAGGGGTCTGCTTGGCTGGGAGAAAGGAATTCGACCTCTCCTGATGTTTCCTGTTGCCCCAGTAATGTCTGGCCCTCCCACCCAGACCCCCACCCAGTGTCAGCTGAATGGACAAGTTCCCTCTTCCTCTTCTTTTTAAAAGTTATTTGGTTGCTTTAGGTCTTTGTTGCAGCATTCACAGTCTTCCATCTTCCTCGTGGCGTGCGGGATCTTCAGTGTGCACTCTCAGTTGCAGCCTGTAGGACTTAATTTCCTGATCAGGGATAGAAACCGGGGCCCCTTGCATTGGGAGCATGGATTCTTAGCCACTGGACCACCAGGAAAGTCCCAAGTTCCCTTCATTGCCTTAAATGCTGCCTTGACCTCTCGATGTCAAGTCCTCATCTTAACATGGCCCCCTGCCTGGTCCCCAGGCAGAAAAGACTTGGCTGCCTCTCTTTCACCTACAGAAAGAGCCTGAGGGTTTCTCCTGCTGGCCCTCTAAATCATGAGCTGAGCCCATCATCCTAACCTCTTTTCTTGTTCACCCCATGTGCATTTGCTGAAATGTACCATGTGCTAAGATCAAGTAGCAAGCCAAACAGACACAATGCCCAGTCTCTCATCTCTGTGGCAGGAAGAGTCCACTCTGTGCCCAGGAACCACACTTAGGGCCCGACACAGCATCCAGCACGGTGTCTTTGCTGGACACATGCTGAATGAATGGAGTGTGGCTGCAGGGTGGCAGAAAGCTCTCGGCTGCCCGAGGAAGGTGGCACAGCCTGAGGTCAAGAGTCCAGGGTTTGGTGCCAGGGAGGTCTGGTTTTGAATTCTGCCCTCACCACTTCAGCTGTGTGACCTTGGGTAATTGAATGAGCTTCTCTGAGCATCCAGGATCGTGGCAACACTGCCACAGAGGGCTGTTGGTAGGACTACATGCTTTAATGTGTGCAAAGAGCACCTACTGGTGCACAGTGAGTTCCTGGGATTGTGTTTTTGGTCACTTGCAGACATTGTGATCAGGCTTCCCAGGTGGCGCTAATGGTAATGAAGGAGACTTAGGAGATGTGAGTTTGATCCCTGGGTCTGGAAGATCCCCTAGAGAAGGAAATGGCAACCCACTCCAGTATTCTTGCTGGAGGATCCCATGGACAGAGGAGCCTAGTAGGCCACAGTCCACAGGGTCACAGAGTTGTACATGGTTGAAGCAACTTAGTACACACTCAGTCTTTAAATGGCACTCTGTTTGTGCCCAGACACTATACTTTAAAAAGAGCCTGTTCCCTGTACCTTTAAAATAGCCACTCAACAAGGCAGGTCCTATCACCATCCCTATGTTACAGAGGAACCTAAACAAATAGACTCACTTTTCTTCCCTCTGGAAAACTCCTATTCATCCTTCAAAACCCTGCTAGGGCGTCCATGGCCTGATCCCCTGGTAAAGTCTGTCGCTCCTCAATCTGTATCACTTGGATGCAGAGCCCCATCTCCCACTTGTGCTAGTCTGTGTCTTCCCACTGAACTTCCTGTTCAGAAGACTGGTGTTCTGAGTCTGAGTCCCTGGGGTCCCCACCTGTCTGACACAGGCAAGGGATCAAGATGTGCTTGCCTAAAGGGACAACAGGAGCTGTGTGCCTCTTTTCCAATTTCCCACGGGGTCTCCTGCAGGGAGAGGTTGCTGTCTCCCTCCTAGGTGGCCAGGACGACCTCTAGGGCCTGTCCTCCAGAGGTGAGTCTGGACGGGCTGCTACTTCAGCTCATCCCCCGCTCACCCTTCTAGGAAACTGGGGGTGGGGGATACTCAGAGGGGATCCCCAACTTCCAGGGATGGCTCCTGGCTGCATAAGGAGGAGCCATAGTACCTGAAGGACAGGTGCTTTCTGGGAGCAGCAGGCTTCTGTCAGATGCTTGTCTTTCTCACTTTCTCACAAACAGATATGATAAAAAGATCTTGGGCAAGCTCGGGCTTTGCAACTTCTTAAGGCTTTGCCCATGCTGAGGCCTTATTTGATCTTTGCAACACCATGAACTTGGCCAGATGTTGTTCAGTTGTTAAGTCATGTCTGATTCTTTGCAACCCTGTGGACTGCAGCACGCCAGGCTTCCCTGTCCTTCACCATCTCCTGGAATTTGCTCAAACTCATGTTCATTTAGTCCATGATGCCATCTAACTATCTCATCCTCTGTTGTCCCCTTTTCCTCCTGCCTTCAATCTTTGTGGCCAAAGTATTGGAACTTCAACTTCAGCATCAGTTCTTCCAATGAATATTCAAGGTTGCTTTCCATTAGGATTGACTGGTTTAATCTTCTTGCAGTCCAAGGCACTCTCAAGAGTCTTCTCCAACGCCACAGTTCAAAAGCATCAATTCTTCGGCACTCAGCCATCTTTTTTGGTCCAACGCTCACATCCATACATGACTACTGGAAAAACAATAGCTTTGACTATATGGACTTTTATCGACAAAGTAATGTCTCTGCTTTTTAATATGCTGTCTAGGTTGGTCATAGCTTTTCTTCCAAAGAGCAAGCATCTTCTAATTTCATGGCTGCAGTCACTGTCCACAGTGATTTTGGAGCCCAAGAAAATCTGGAATCAATCAATATTGCTGGAAGAAATATCAACAACCTCGGATATGCAGATGACACCACCCTTATAGCAGGAAATGAAGAAGAACTAAAGAGCCTCTTGATGAAAGTGAAAGAGGAAAGTGAAAAGCTGACTTAAAACTCAACATTCAAAAAACTAAGATCATGGGATCTGGTCCTATCACTTCATTGCAAATAGATGGGGAAACAATGGAAGCAGTAACAGACTTTATTTTCTTGGTAATTGATATTCTAAATCTAAGCCCCAAATTCCAGCCTTTGCACCACCTTGCCTGGGTCTCTTTGAGCTTCTTTCGACTGTTGTGGGCCTCATCCTGCAGGGGGTGGGCCTGGGGGCTTCCTAAATTCCGCCACAGGGAACCTGGGCTCTTGGAGAGAAGGTGCCCTGGTTGCCATCTCTCTTTCAAGTTCTCTGGAAGAGTCAGAAGTTAAAAGCAAGCAGGGCTGGGAAAGAGTGGTTTGGAGGTGGGTCCCTGAGGACTGCTAGAACAGGCAGTCTGGGCAGCCTCCCCTTGTTCGGGGCTGGGGGCGCGGGGCGGAAGGCAGGCCCCTCCCAGGGCCCGGTGAGTGCCCCCAGCTCCGCCCCACCCAGCTCCTCCCAGCGCAGCCCCCAGAGGCATTTCATTTAAGGGAGAGCTGGATGTGGGTGCTAGCCGTGGATGTTCTCTTGCTCAGTGGACAAAACATTGCTGGCACTTTCAGGAGTGGACTGAACACTGTGTCCACTTTGGCGGCCTTCGGGATTCCTGGACGGACACAAGTGTGCTTTCATATGCAACAAGATTAATTGCACAACCTCCCTCCCTCCCAGCTCCTCAGCACCCCACCCCTTGTCTCCACTCTTTCCCCTGGTTGCCTGCTCTGCCCCAGAGCAAGCTTCTGAGCAGTCATTCCAAGTGGCCTCAGGAAGTGTACACTTGAGTCATGTGACTCTCCCCACAGGCCTCCTTGGAGCGGAGAGGGGCTGAGAAGCAATACCCCAAGCCCGAGTTCTGTGGACCCCAATAGTCTCGCACTGGGACACCTTGGCCCACTTGACAACGTTGGCTTCTGACCTGACAAGGTGGCCTCAATCCAAAGATTGGTCTTACTGGTGCCTCCCTGGAACTTCCCTGGTTCACTGGAATTTCCAGAGGTTTGGGAACCTTCCAGAGCCACCCCCCACCCCCAAATGAACTGTAGTCTCAGCTCTGGGCCCCTGTGGTTTTCCATGTTCCATTTGAAGAGGCTGGTATCAAGTGGCCAAAGTGGGACCAGGATGGAAGAGCTGGGAAGAAAGGGTGAGGTCTGGGTCCACACCTCCCGGGGACAGCCCTGGCAGGCAAGGCCTGCTCCAAGGGGCGTTCATTGCAGAGCTGTCCATAGGGTCTCAAGGTTGGTTTTAGACCCTGCCTATCACTGAAAGGACTGATGCTGAAGCTGAAGCCCCAATACTCTGGCCACCTGATGTGAAGAGCCAACTTGCTGAAAAAGACTCTGATGCTGGGAAAGACTGAAGGCAAAAGGAGAAAGGGGTGACAGAGGATGAGATGATTAGATAGAATCACCGACTCAATGGACATGAATTTGAGCAAACTCCAGGATACAAGGGAGGATGTAAATGCCTGGTATGCTGTGGTCCATGGCGTCTTGCAGATTCGGACACAACTTAGTGACTGAACAGCATCCCAGGGGAACATTCCACAAACTTCCGGTGCTTTCGAGACACCTTGAAGTCAGGGCCATGCTGCCACCCCAGCCAGGTTGGATGCTCTGGGAATCAGGCTCCCAGCCTGGCTCCACTCAAGGCAGAGCAGGCCTGGGTTGCGCGGGAGGGAGCGGCAAGGCCGCTGAAAAAAGGCCCATCGTGGGCTGGTGCCAGGGCCCCAAACCCGCTGGGGCAAGATGAACTCCGGCGGGAGGCAGGCTGCTAACCAGTAAGCAACTTGTAAAAACCCAACTCAGACACAACATCTGGCAGCTGCTTCAAATAGTTCTGTGTCTGAAGTTGGAGCTGCTCGCGGCCCTCCCGTAAATCAAGCCATGTGCAAAGAGGAGCCCCAGGCTGACCTGAGGCTCCCTGCCTGGCCGGGTCCCAGCCGCGCCCCCGGCTCTCCTGCTCTTTAAATAGCCCAGGGTTCGCATTCCATTTCCTTGTGTGGCTGCAGAGGCTGCAGGGTGGGAGTGCCTCCCTCTGTCCCAGAGAAAGATGGGGAGGTGGGCAGTGACAGTCCACAGGGCATGGGGCAATGGGGCTTCCTGCCCCTGGCCCGGCCTCAGTTTCTGATGACACCTAAACAAAGCCCATAACTTTCCAGACCACACCACCGACTCACTGGAGCTGATCAGAGGGAAACCGAGGGAGAAGGGGCCACATCCTCTGTCCATGGTCAAATTCCGAGTTCCCTCCACATCCTGGCCTGAACCTGGCCTCAGGGCTTCCATGCTCAGCCTAGGTGTCCACCATCTATCAGTTCCATAATCAACCTTCTTTTATGGGATAGGCCATCAGAGCTGGGGCAGGAGGGCCGTGGGGCTGTAGCTGATAACTCTGGGAATTCTCACCTTGTGGCAGCACCCACCACACCTAGCCCAGTCTGGCACTGGGCTATGATTTCCACTGTTATTGTTTGTTTCATAAATCCTTCTGGGCATCCTATGAGTGTGTATCTTATGAACTCCATTCTAGGGATGTGTGTAGAGGGTTGAATGATGGTCCTTAGAAAGACAGGTCTTTCTTCCAACCCTGGAAACTGTCAGTGTAACCTTACTTGGAAAAAGGGTCTTAGGTGCCATTGCATTAAGGATCCTGGATAATTCAGTGACAATTGTCCTTATAATACAGATATGGAGACACAGGGGGAGAAGGCCACTTGATGATGGGAGCAGGGGTTGGAGGGATGTGGCTATCAGCCAGGAAAGGCTGGAGCCTCCAGAAGCTGGAAGAGGCAGAAAGGATTTCCCTCCACGAGAGCCTCCAGAGGGAGCAGGACTCTGTCCACACCTGGAGTTTGGACTTCTGACTTCCTGAACTGTAAGACAACAAACTCGTGCTGTTTGAACCACCCAGGGTCTGGTAGCTCACTACAGCAGAAACCAGAAACGAAAACAGTGTGGAGACTGGGGGTCAGACAGACTGAGCCGGGCCATGCTGCCCTTAACTGCTGGGTACTCTGCTGCCCTGACAATGAGACTGATTTTTAGAAAAGTGACCTCATTTCCATCCAGAAGGAAAGAAGCTCCCAGGCCCAGCTGACTGCCTTGCCCAATGCCCTCCCGGGAAAGTCTCGTTCATCTTGTCTGTGCCACTGGAGCCCAGACAACAGGAGTCCTGTGCAACAGGAGCCCATCCTGTTCACTCCTTGGGGCACCCCTGGCAGTGTGCGAATAATCACATCGGCGGCTTCTATTGATCACTTACTGTGCGCTGGGCAGTGCTTTAGGTTTTTACAAACCTACTTTAAAAAAATCATTTATTTATTTATTTTGGCAGTGATGGGTCCTCGTTGCTGCCTGGGTTTTTCCCTAGTTGCAGCGAGCAGGGGCTACTGTCTAGTTGTGGTGCACAAGCTTCTCATTGCAGTGGTTTCTCTTACTGCAGAACAGGTTCTAAGCATATGGGCTTCAGCAGTCGTGGCCCGGGCTCTAGAGCACAGGTTCAATAGCTGTGGGGCATGGGCTTGAATATTCATTGGAAGGACTGACACTGAAGCTGAATCTCCAATACTTTGGCCACCTGATGCAAACAGCTGACTCATTAGAAAAGATCCTGATACTGGGAAAGATTAAAGACAGGAGGAGAAGGGGATGACAGAGGATGAAATGGTTGGATGGCATCACCAACTCGATGGACATGAGTTTGAGCAAGCTCTGGGAGATGGCGAAAGACATGGAAGCCTGGCATGCTGCAGTCCACAGGGTCAAAAAGAGTTGGACACGACTGAGCGATTGAACAACAACAACAGGCTTAGTTGCTCTGAGGCATGTGGGTCTTCCCAGACCAGGCATTGAACCTGTGTCCCCTACATTGACAGGTGGATTCCTAACCACTGGACTTCCAGAGAAGTCCTCAGCTTAATTTTTAAAAAGAGCCAGTTGGAAAGTGGTGAGGCAGGAATGCCTGGTACCGGCTACCCTCATGTACCCTGCCCTAAGCACACAGTGTCTCAGTGGGCCTCCTCAGCAGGAAAGTATGGCTCTTACTTCATAGATGGAGGTAGCAAGGCTCCTGGGGCTCTTGTTCCCCTACAGGCAGTGAGGAGGGGAGCTGGGCATCAATCCTGGTCTGTCCTGGCTCTGGAGTCCAGACCCTTCCCCTGTCAACACATGGACCAGTAGGAAGGTGAGGTTCTCTACTTGGAGCCTGAAGTTGGCTCTACCTGAAGCTATCAGCAGCCTGATGGCCGCTTTGCTTAACAGAAATCCTTAGGAAGATACTTCATAAATGGGCTTGGGTTGAAAATCTTTCAACAGGTGGGGCCTCGTGGTGCAGGTGTGGGGGGAGAGGAACGCCTGCTCCTTATGGCGTGAAGAGATGGGGGTACGTGGTCCTGGGTGGGCACCGAGGTTGTGGGAAGTAGCTGAGAGCATCTATGGAGTGACAGGCCCTGATGGGGGGTGCTTGGGTCATGGCGCCTGTCAGCTCCTGGTTCAGATTTCACAGTACTGGTTTCTCAGGTGAAGCCAAAGTTCAGGCCTGAGGTTTCCCCCTGGACCCATCCTGATCACTCCTCCAAGACAAGCACCTCTGTGCCGGAACAGGATGCTGGCTTCGTAGCCCCAGCTCTCTGGGGCTGTTGCTTGCACTTCAGAGTGGGTGGAGCTGATTCCCATGGAACCTTCCATTCCAGTGCTCACCAAGCTCCTCTGGATCACAGCTCCTTGCAGGTCTCTGAAGGAAAAGAGGACCAGAGGGGAGTCTGCATGGGTCTCAGAGGACAATGTCTCCCAATCAGCTACGGGTGTTTCAAGAGGCAGATTCCAGATCCCACCTGTGGCATCAACATTTCTGAGATTTTGCTTTTTCCTTGAGGTCACCAGATGATTCAGAAGCAGGAGGTATTTGAACTTCAAGTTAAGGGCCCTAGACTAGATCCTGTTATTCCTGTGCTTCTATAAGACACATTCTTAGGGATGGCTGTGAGGTCCACCTCAGAAGAGTCAGGGAAGGGATTCATGGGGCCTTTGCCTTTTGTACCTACAAAGTAGTCATAGAGGAGGCTGCTGCTGAGCTGGGTGAGAAGACAGACCCCAGGGCAAGGTCAGTGCCACCTTCCAAGCAGCCAGCTACCCTTGGCCTAGGTTTTCCTAGTGGGAACATCCCTTCGGCCCAGTAATAGCATTATCAGAACAGCAGCTGTTCTCCAGACTAGAAAGAAAGGTTCCAGGGAGGTGTCAGCTTTCTCTTTTCTTGAAAGAAAGAAAAAGTCAGAGCAGAACCCCATGAATGGCAGAGAGGGCTGAAGCTGGGACAGGAATCCACTGAGTCCACCAGGAGTACACTCGAGCAGTCCTGCCCGTCGGCAGCTGAACCCCGAGAAGCCCTCAGAGAGCCCTGAGCGGCTTCCTCCGGTCTTGCTCAGCCAGGACATCATTTGTTGATTCTAGAGTCCAATCCCTAGCTCATGATTTCCTCCCTGGTTGCCATGGCCCCGCACAGAAAACACAGCAAACTCCTGGCCCCAGGCAGCTCATTTATTTCAAATATTCCTTGCAGCTGGCCTCCAACCATGTTTGGGTGTCTGGACTGGAGCATGAACTAATTGCTCTGTCTTCGGCCCCCTCCCCAGCTCCCCCGGCATACTTTATGGTTCAGTAAATCCACATTCCTCATCTCGCCGCCCGAGGAGGAGCAGGATGGAGGGCGGGTGGGAGTCATGTGCAGGAGATGGACGGTGGAGGGAGGAGGGGGCTCTTCCCATCTACGGCCAAGCCCGAGAGCCTGCTACCTGCTTGAAGGCAGGGTATTAATTACAACCACATGGGCCAGTCTGCACCATGGTTTTATTAAGACCGTTCCCTTCAACACGAAAGCCTGCTCCCCAGAAGTCTCCCGGTAACACAAAGGCCCTTATTTTCCCTCTATGTCTGCCACCCACCCCCATCCCCTCTCCACCTCCTGACCCTTCTCCTACTGCCATCTCCTTCTAAGCAAGTTGGAGTGGCAACCCAGACATGAACTCCAACCTAAAAATAAGTTCAACCCACCCCTTTCCTCCAATTGCATCTGCAGAAGGCATCTAGGGGTCCCTTCTCCCAACACCCACCTTGATCTTTGAAGACTTTACCTGGGAAGAAAGCATATCTCTCAGGAAGATGGGTGAGAAACGTTTGGTCCATTCTCAGAGACCAATTCCAATCTGGGAACTGTCATTTTCCAGAGGTGCAAGAGCTATGAAAGCATGTGTTTATACACACTTGCTGATATGTCTGGCTCTGTTCTAGAGCCTTATGTCATAGGACTTCCCTGGTGGTACAGTGGTTAGGAATCTGCCTGCGGATGCAAGGGACACAAGTTCAATTCCTGGTCCAGGAAGATTCCACATGCTGTAGGGCAGCAAAGCCCATGCTCCACAACCACTGAGCCCACGTGAAACAACTGCTGAAGCCCTTGGGCCTAGAGCCCATGCTCTGCAACGAGAGAAGCCATTGCAACGAGAAGCCTGTGCATCACAACTAGAGTAGCCCCCGATCACTGCTGCTAGAGAAAGCCCCTACACGGCAACAAAGACCCAGTGCAAACAAAAATAAATAATTTAAAATATATATATATATTTTTAAATTAATGACTTCTGTCACTCTTGCTACCCTCCTCAGAGATGGGGACCATGGTGACACAACTTTGCAGAGGCTCACCAGGATCACACAGCTCATGAGGGTCAGAGAAACACTGGAACCCAGGTCTGACTTAGGAGGCCACGTGCTCCTTGCTGGTCCAATCCAGCCACACACCGAAAAGATTTCCCTTTACTCTGCAACTTTTTTAGGAGTAGGGTTGACCTAGTCACCACCAGTGGTCTCCAAACTCTCACAGAAGGTTACCTGGGGAGGTGGAGGGAGTCACACATCCCTGGACCTGGTCCCAGAAATGTGCATTCTGTCCATCTTAGGCAGCATCCAGAGATGAGCATCTTAACTAACATTCCTCAGCTGGGTCTGATGCAAGTGATCTCAGGAAAGCTGGCCAGGAGGTTCTCAGAGAAAGCGACAGGAGCCCTTGATCCCAAGGGTCTTGGGCCTCAGATCAGGGCAATTTGCCCAGCACCAGCAGATCCCAACATGCCTTTAGAATGAAAAGTACCCACAGGGAGCTGAGGGCTTCTCAGGTGGCTCAGTGGTAAAGAATCCACCTGCCAGTGCAGGAGACACAGGAGACAGGAGTTCGATCCCTGGGTCAGGAAGACCCCCTGGAGGAGAAATGGCAACCCACTCCAGTATTCTTGCCTGGGAATTCCCATGGACAGGGGAGCCTGGGGGGCTACATACAGTCCATGGGGTCACCAAGAATTGGACACGATTGAGTGAGGGAGCACACAGGCACACACGCAGGGAGTGGAATGCACTCTTGTTAATTCTTTGGAAACTAGTCATGATGTGTGGTCATATCTAGTAAACTTCTTGACTCTTCACTTTATCAGTCACCAGTCCTCTAAGCCAGAACTTCCTGTCTTCTCCACTGGGGTGCAGAGTGGGGAGTAGCTAGCAGAATGGGCTCATTCAGCCTTCCTGTGCGCTTGGCACTGGGGATGCAAAGATGGGTGAAGGACCAGTTCCTTTAGCTGAGTGCCCAGTGCTTGGACTCTGAAAAGCCAACAGTCAACTCAACAATGAGCCAAGCGTCCTTGCTGATGTGCAGAATCCTTTCTACTAGCTCAGCGAGTCCCTAACTCTGAGCTACAGGCTCAAGAACTTCAGAAAATGATGGGGATGTTCTAGGATCGTCCCTCTGGGATTCTCATCCTCCATCTGGGACCCCTGTTGACACTCCACCCTCCACCAAGGGCTCTGGGGGGTCACCCCATTATTTGTTGTTGAAAACCATGGACCTGGTTTGTCATGCCCTTTCCCTTCCCCTAAAGATCAAAGTTTGGGAAGATCCCCTGGAGGAGGGCATGGAAACCCACTCCAGTATTCTTACCTGGAGAATCCCATGGACAGAGGAGCCTGGCAGGCTACAGTCCATGGGGTCGCAAAGGGTCGGACATGACTGAGCGACTAAGCACAGCACAGCACAGAGCTCAAAGAGGGACTCCAAAGCGCCTTTGTATTTTAATAAACTTTCCTTTATTAGGTTACTGACTATTATCAACCATCATAAAATAGAACAGGAGTTTCAAAACTGTACAGGCCACAAGGCTCTGGGCTGAGAGGAAAGACAGATGGGGCTGAGGTTCGGGGAGCTGGGGTATCAGGGGTGCAGAGAGACAACAAGGAGCCCAGGGGTTTGTCCAGCGTCTATGGGTGACGACTGGGTCAAGGCGATAAGGCTGGGATCTGTCTGAGACCCTCTCATGTGTAACATTCATCAGAACATGGCCCACCCTGAAACAGGAGTGAGGACAGTCTAAACGTCTCAGGTTCGGTTCCTCCCACCCACTGGGGGAAAAACAAACCTCCCAATAGCAAGGGGAAATTTACATTCCTCACCCAGTCTTGGCACCAATTTTGTGCTTTAAAAAATATACTCCACTGGAAGACTTTTTTTTTTTTTAAAGGTACCCTACAGCAGCTGTTTAAAACATAATTTTTACGGACAAATATATATGCATATATATTAAACATTTTAAACAAATAAAGTCATCTATTGTACCTGTACAGAAATGAACAGAAGGCAGATTCTAAGAGGGTGGACTTCAAGACATAAGAAAAGGTGACTTGGTGGCAGGTGCTGGGGTCTGCTACGTGGGGGAGTTGTGCAAGGGAGGGTGCTTCCCCCCCGCTGCAGGCTGCCCGCCCCACCCCACCCTGCCCCACCCCACGGCTCTGGGGCACCGTGATGAACTGAGGCTGCTCCACTTCAGCCCAGAGCCCGGACAGGGGCACCAAGCGGAGACAGGCACTGGCTTCGAGGACACACAACTCTGCTCTGGTCTCCCCCATCCTGCCCTGCCCCTGGCCTCTCAGACCCACTCATCCCCCTGTCTTGTTTCGGCAGGTCCTCGACAGGGGAAGCCAGAGCTTCCGAGTATTCACGTGGCAAATCTCAGGTAGGAAAGCGAAAATGAAACCAAACCCACACCAAAAAACCCCACAGAAGACTAAAAAAATAAAACCCACGTGCAAAAATGGATGAGCCTGAGTGACAAGTGGCTGTCTGGGGGGATGCAGGGAGCTGCCACCGCCCTTGCAGACAGGTCCCTAAGACACTCATTATTGCACGTGAGGTGCCCTTTCAGGGGCCCGCTTGGGCACTCAGGAGCAGAGCCCCTTGGAAACTGTAGATCAAGGGGCCCACACAGAGGTCCCCTGTGCCCACGTGGGGACACATCACAAACATGACCCAGCGCAAGGGCCGGGTGAGGCACACACATCCCAGGAAGGGGCAGGTGGAAGAAAAGCAACAGAACACTCCAGAGAGAAGTGACCCAAACAAAGTGTCCTTTCTAAATGGAATAAATAAATGGCTTTTGTTACTGTTAAAAGAATAAATACAGGGTATGGAGGCACCGGCAGCCAGGATGCTGGGTGCTCATGCGCCTAGGGAAGGTCCCATTTTGGTTTCTGCCTCGGTGGCCATGGTGAGCTTCTGACATCCTGAGCTTCGTCCGCTGTGGCTGCCCTGCTGGGCCAGCGCTGGCCCTCATCTAAGCACCTCTTCGCACCCCTTGGATCTGTTCTCGGCACCTGGGGGTCCCAGCAGGTGTGGGGAGTACCCAGGCCACCCCAAGAGCTGATCAGAGCTCAGGGCAGCAATTTATCCTCTGTGTTTTTTCCAAGGAGGGGCTGTGATATGGCATGCGGGGGACTTCTGCCAAGGTCCAGGAGGAGAGCAGAAGGGCCCGTATCCAAAGTCGTCTGTGTCCGGCTGGGCAGCCAGGGAGGATGAAAAGGAAGTTGGGACTTCCTCCCACGCCTCGGACGCCCGTCCAAGGCTCGTGGCGCTGTGGTGGCTCAGTGAGTTGGCACCAGGGGGGGTGGTTGTGCTGGCGGTCCCAGGTGGAGCATCACTGGTAGAGGAGGTAGGCCTTGAGGGAGGCGGGCAGTGGCAGCGCGTGGATCTCACCCAGGCGCCCCTTCCCCAGGGCCAGGCGCACTGAGCGACGGCAGAGATCCATGAGCGGTAAGGGCTCCGCTGCGGATATGAGGAGAGAGAGGACGCCTGTTAGTATAGCTCCGGGCAGTTTGAGAGCAAACATCAACAACAGCAGCAATAGCATCACTGACTGATACTAGACGTTTTTTAAAAAAAAGTTTATTGATCTATTTATTTGGCTGCACAGGGTCTTGGTTGATCAAACTCAGGCCCTACTGCATTGGGAACTTGGACTCTGCCACTGGACCACCATGGAAGTTTTGATACTAGTTTTAATACCCAGATGACTACAAATTAACTCCTTTTACTTTTTTTTTCTGGCCATGCAGAGTGGCCTATGGGATCTTAGTTCTCCGACCATGGGATGGAACCTGGACCCTCGGTAGTGAAAGCGTGGGGTCCTAACCTCTGGACCACCAAAGGTTCCCCTCATTTTACCTTTTTTTAAAAAAATTTATTTATTTTTGATTGATTATTGCTTTACAATATTGGTTTGATTTCTGTCTCATTTTACCTTTTAAATGAGTTATTAATTGCTAACACAGAAAGGAGAAGGCGATGGCACCCCACTCCAGTACTCTTGCCTGGAAAATCCCATGGATGGAGGAGCCTGGTGGGCTGCAGTCCATGGGGTCGTGAAGAGTCGGACACGATTGAGAGACTTCACTTTCACTTTTCACTTTCATGCATGGAGAAGGAAATGGCAACCCACTCCAGCGTTCTTGCCTAGAGAATCCCAGGGACGGGGGAAGCCTGGTGGGCTGCTGTCTACAGGGTCGCACAGAGTGGGACACAACTGAAGCGACTTAGCAGCAGCAGCAGCAACACAGAAAACTCACTGGGCCAGGCCCCCTTGTAAGCCCTCGTTTAATCCCCATGATGGTCTGTTATGAATGATTTAATAAGCACAGGGAGATACACACCATGATCATCATCCCCATTTTACTGATGAGGAAACTGAGGGATGCTGCTGCTGCTAAGTCGCTTCAGACATGTCCGACTCTGTGTGACCCCACAGACGGCAGCCCACCAGGTTCCCCCGTCCCTGGGATTCCCCAGGCGAGAACACTGGAGTGGGTAAACTGAGGGATAGAGTCCGAATAACTTTCCCAGGGCCACACCACTGGCAGGACAAGGAGCAAGGGTTAGGATCAGGGTTAGCTCTAAGCCACTAACTTGAGGCCCTCTTCATGGACTCTCCCCTGCATATATCCAGTCTCAGACCCTACTCGGTCTTTCAGGAGGAGAATCATTCTGTGTTAACCCGACTGCTCAAAGGGACGGTTCTCCTCTCCATTTTACAGCTGAGGGCACTCAGGTGCAGAGGGGACCGAAGCGCCAGGATTACAGGCTGGGATCCAAACCCCTGCAGTCGGGGCCCGGTTCATGGTAGAGCTTCGTCAGGAACCTGAATCCCAAGGGGCTTCTGGCAGCAGCCTGCAAGGGCACCTCTGCCCTAGTGTCCCTGGGAGGGCCTAAGACCTAGCTTCCTGCAAGAGAGGCTCCACACAGCCTGCATCTCAGATAAACCCTCTGCTCCAGAAGGAACCAGAAAGTCATGCCCTCCAAGGCCCCAGAGGCTGCTGAGTTGTCACGGGTTCTGCTCATCTCCCCTCCCCCCATGCCTGGATGACTCCTCCTTGCTCTCACCCATGAAGCCAGGTACAGGTGAGCACACATGAACGGCTGGCGGCGGGGGGGGGGTGTCTCTCCCCCCCAGGGGGTCCTGGACGCACAAAGAGCTGAAGTAAGTGGATCTGTGACCTCGTCCACAGTCTCTCCAAACCTCCTTGTGAACAAAATAAAAGGTCAAACCAAAAAACTGAGAAAACCCCCAGCATTTTCCCTTGAGATCCCATTCCACCAATTAAAAAGTGGATGAAAGTTCTTTAATATTCACCAGTGTGTCTCAGAATATTGAAAAGAATATTTAAAAATTCAGTCATTGGGAATTCCCTGGTGGTCCAGTTCAATTCCTGGGCTAGGAAGATCTGCTGGAGAAGGGATAGGCTACCCACTTCAGTATTCTTGGGCTTCCCTTGTGGCTCAGCTGGTAAAGAATCCACCTGCAGTGCAGGAGATCTGGGTTTGATCCCCAGGTTGGGAAGATCCCCTGGAGAAGGGAAAGGCTACCCACTCCAGTATGCTGGCCTGGAGAATTCCATGGACTATATAATCCATGGGGTCACAAAGAGTTGGACACGGCTGTGACTTTCACATACATCACATACTAGTGGTTAAGACTTGGTGCTTATGCTGCCGAGGGCTTGGGATCAATCCCTGGTCAGGGAACTAAGATCTGGCAAACCGTGCACTGTGTGGCCCAAGATATAAATAAATAAATAAAAATTCAGCGATTGAAGACCAAATCCTAAGGCTGGTGGTTTTTGGGGAAACAGGGAATGACTGAGTAGGGGTTCCTTTTGGTGATAATGAAAGTGTTCTAAGATGAACCACACCAGTGGCTACAGAGCTGTTAGTAGCTAGAGGTCACCGCATGGTGCAATTTAATGGGTGAATTGCATGGCATGTGAATTACATCACAGTGAAGCTGTTATTTAAAAAAAGAATACATCTTAGGGTTGACTGGGCATTTATGAAATTCCAGGCTTTAAGGGAAGATAAACAATGGCTCTTTATCTCCCCTAGGCAGTTCCAGGAGACAGGATGGTGGTAGTAGTGTCAGTTGCTCAGTCATGTCTGACTCTTTGAGACCCTGTGCAGCCACTCTGCCAGGCTCCTCCGTCCGTGGAATTCTCCAGGCAAGAATACTGGGGTGGGTAGCCATGCCCTTCTCCAGGGGATCTTCCCAACTCAGGAAGTGAACCCAGGTCTCCCACATTGTAGGCAGATTCTTTACTGTCTGAGCCACCAGGGAAGCCCAGGAGACAGGATGGAAGCGGTAGATGTTTTTCAAGGAAAGCTTTGAATCAGGGCCTTTCCTGGAGGAAGGATTAACTAAATGATGTTCCATCTGTTCGGGTCAAGGATCCCACAGACTCCTGGTGGGTCAGGATGGAGTCATCCCACCTGCTGGTCTGCAGAGACCTGATCTCCTTCACTGGACCTGCCTCGGTGACCCCAGACCTGGCCCCTCAGCTTCACCTGCATAGCAGCCTGACCTCAAGCAAATGGCTCCCTTCCCCCAGGCCTCAGCTTCCCCAGATGCAAGACGAGGGGTCTGGACCAGACGCTCCCCAGAGTCCCATTGAGCTGAGCTCCTGAAGGCCAGCAATGCCAGGATGAGGAGCGAGTGGTCCTCTGAGCCTTTGAGTGGGGAATTGGGCGCCTCTTCTCCACTCAGAGGGCGTCCCAGGAGGCGCAGTGGTAAAGAATCCGCCTGCCAATGCCGGAGATGTTGGAAATACAGCTTCAATCTCAGGGTCAGGAAGGTCACCTGGAGAAGGAAATGGCGACCCTCTCCAGTATTCTGGCCTGGAGAATCCCAAGGTCAGAGGAGCCTGGTGGGCTACAGTTCATGGGGTTGCAAAGAATCAGACATGACTAAGCAACTAAGCACGCATGCTGCCACTCAGAAACTCTCCTCCATCCTCCTCCAGCACTGCCTCCTTCAAGGATGTGGCTCAGCCCGAGGGGCTTCCCCTCATGTCTGAAGGCACTTGAGAAAGCTTCAAAAGACACTGACTATGATGGAGAGCCTGCTGGGCCGTGGGAAGGGCTGAGAAGGAGTTCCCATCCCTACCTCTTGGCTAAATGGGTATCAAGTCAGCTCATAAACACCCTCAGGAAGAAATGTTTCTAAACAGCAGGTCATCCTCACCCCCACCCCACCCACTGCTGACTTTGCAGAAGGCAAGACGATGATGCCCGGGGTCCTGGTCTGATTGCAGAAACCAAACACAAAGCTCCAGAGATGGACGTGGACATCATGCCAGGAAAACATCTGTCCCACAGATTCTGCTTGGTCACTACCAGGACCCAGAAGGTCTTCCCGACCTCAGTCCTTTTGCCCAGGGTAGGGAGTGCCAGGCTGTAGGGTCTGAATCTGGCTCCATCTGCACGGAGTATGGCTCAGGAATCAGGAAGTGAAGCCGGTGCTATTTACGGGGGCAGAAGGACAAGGAACTGGTCAAGGCCACGTGCCCACATCCACATCTCCAGGACGAGCAACCACCTGGTGGCCGATTTAAACACGCATGGCCAGGGTCACCTCCTAGTTCTCCAAGAGATGCCCACCCGCAGCCCCAGAGCCTGGTTCTGTGTCCAGTCCATGGGTAGTGAATGGACTTTGGGTCTGTGAGGTCAAGGATGTACGTCTCAAGTCAGGAAGTGCCCAGTTCAGAGACGTTTCCACCCGCCACCTTCACGGCTCCCAGGTCCTGGGAACCAAAAAAAGGAGAATTTGAAAATGCTGAACTGCAAGGAAATGCTTCCTTAATGGGAGGTGCCATTAAAAGTTGGAGGGAGAGGTGCAGGAGGATTCCCCTTTGAGTGACAGCTGGTCTGCTGCTTGAAAATAGGCCTTTCCTAGGACTTCTCTGTGGTCCACTGGCTAAGACTTCATGCTCCCAATGCAGGGGGCCCAGGTTCAATTCCTAGTCAGGGAGCTAGATCCCACAGGCCACAGCTAAGACCTGGTGCAGCCAAACAAATAAATATTAAAAAAAAAAAAAATAGGCCTGGGGTAAGTGGTGAAGAATCCACCTGCCAGCGCAGGAGACACGGGTTTGATCCCTAATCCAGGAAGATCCCACATCCTGCAGAGAAACTAAGCCTGTGCAGCATAACTATTGAGCCTGTGCTCTAGAGTCTCAACTCCTGAAGCCCACCGTGCCCTAGAACCCATGTTCTGCAACAAGAGAAACCATCACAATGAAAAGCCCAAGCACCAAGGCTAGACAGTAGCCCCTGCTCACTGCAACTGGAGAAAGCCCTCACAGCAACGAGGACAGCACAGCTGAAAAAAAAAAAATAGGCCTTTCCTTCCGAATCTCCAGGGTGTGGGGTGGGCAGGCCTAGGAGCCAAGCTGGGCCCTATCTCCCCCCCTTCAGTGGCCATTGCTGCCCCTTCTTCCCAGAAAAGAGCAAGATGACACAGCAGCCCCTCTGGTTGCAGCTTCAGCCCCAGAGACCTTGAGCCCCAAGGAAGAGTCAGAACAAGTGGTCTGTGATCAGAGGTGGTTGGACAGTGGTGGAGGTCATGCAAGGACACACAGCCTTTGCTCTGGCCCTGTCCAGGCCAGCTCAGCCCAGGGTCCCGGCACTGGGGCAGGGACTCTTCCAGGGAGGGTCCACCTGGCGTTCGGGGGAAGGCAGACTAGGAGGACAAAATGCCCACTGCAGCACCCAGGGTGGGGTGAGGCGGGGGAGGGGGTGCACAGGACTCTGACAACTCTGGCTGACCCGCTCTGCAAACAGCTGCTCCCTGCTGAGGTCAGCACCGGGCAGCCGGTGAAGTGGGACTGGGTGGAGAGGGAGGGAGTGGACTTTCCAGACGACCCAGGGAGCAGTAAGACTGCTTGAAGACTGTAGAGCCCAGAGTCACCTCGAAGACTGCAGAGCCCAGTCCAGGCCTGACACCAAGAAGATGTATCTGGTCAGACTTGGCCAGGGCTTCTGCCTGTCGCACCTTGTTCCCTGGGTGGACTCCGACATCCCTTCTTCCTCAGCTGCCTTGGGGAGTAAAGCAAACCCTCCTGGGCAGGGGACTTGGGTGCCCTTTGACCTCACCTGACAGATATCCACCTCTGGGCTCTGTCTCTTACTGCCTCATCTTCCCCCGAAGGCAGCAGCCCAGAGAGGGGAAGGAAATGTGGGTAGGACAGCACCCCTCCCACCAAATTCAAGTCCATCTGAAAACCTCAGAATGTGACCCTATTGGAAACAGGGTCTTTGGAGATTTAACTGGTTAACATGAGATCACATTGGAGTAAGGCTTCCCTGGTGGCTCAGCGGTAAAGAATCCACCTGCAATTCAGGAGCCACAGGAGACCCGGGTTCTATCCCTAAGTCGGAAAGATCCCCTGGAGGAGGGCATGGCAACCCACCCCAGTATTCTTGCTTGGAAAATCCCATGGACAGAGGAGCCTGGTGGGCTACTACGGTCCATAAAGTCACAAATAGTCGGACACGACTGAGTGAGCACTCACACATCCTGGAGTCGGATGAACCCTGTCCTTATAAGAAGAGGTCATAGCCAGAGGCCACATGACCGCGGAGGCAGAGACTGGGTGATGTGTCCACAGACCAAGGCGTGCTGGGACAGGACAGACTCTCAGCCCTAAGAAGGAGCTGACCCTGCCCACACCTTGGTTTCAGATACCTGGCCTCCTGAACTGAGATGAAACACCATTTCTGTTACTTTAAGCCTCCCAGTTGGCAGTCATTTGTTCTGGTGGCCCCAGGAAATAACCACACCACCCTCCTCTCCACACCAGCCCCTTCCTCAGGCTTTTGAACCCACCCTATCCAGATGACCCTTGTCAGGGTCACCAGCGATCGCCTCACCGCCAAAGCTGATGGACAAGTCTTGAGTGTACTTGACTTGGCTGAGTGTACTTGACTTGGCTGAGTGTACTTGACTTGGCATGACTTTGTCCTTTTTTTCATTTGGTGTCCAGAACACTCCTCCTCCCCCCAGCCCCTCAGCTACTCCACTTTTCCTTCCTCATCATCCACCCTAAACAATGACTCGCCCCAGGGCTGAGCCTCAGCCCTCTCCTCCTTCCTTTCCTTGGTGACCTCATCCAGGGTTAGAGCTTTCAGCTCCATCTCCACTGACCACTGTCCTGTCTCCAGACCTGCAGAATCACTGTGACATGCTGAATGAGCATCACAAATGTCACTTCCCCATGTCCACAGTGCCCACCCTAGCCCTCGTCCCCACCCCCACCTTTCCTCTGGACAACCATCAGGGCTCCTCCTTGGCCTCCTGGTGGCCCCTCCTGTCCCACCGTCCATTTCTACACAGCAGCCAAAGTGACCCTTCTAGGACGTAAGATCAAACACCCTGCAGCGGCTGGGGTTGCTGCCTTACCCTCACAGGTTTCCCATCTGGATCCTCCTAAGCCAGCCAGCAGTGCAGAATGGGGCCCATTCATGTCTGATTAGGAGAGTAGAAGGCAAGAAGCCAACGGGGCCCTGGCACTGCCTGGCGTTATGGTGGGGACAGAGAAGCATCCTCATCAGACACCAAGAGTGTGGAGGGGGCTCAAGCCTCTGGGCACTTCCAGTCTCCCTCCTCCACCCGGGGTCCAGCTCAGGGGTGGGCTTCTCATAACATGCCCATGCTATTCCCCTCCGCCTCCACCCCTTTAATTTTCCCAAACAAGAAAAAATGCAAAGACATCTGATCTCCCATCTAATGCAGAGCTGACAGGGCATTGACCGATCACACCCATCTGGGCCTCCAGGACTGCTTTGGCAGAACCACCGCCGAGCCTTGTCCTGGCTCGGCAGGGGAACAGTTCTGTTCGTGCATGCCCTGATTCACCATGGGGGAACAGGCCCCTCCCGGCCGCTCTGAGGTCTGCGTTCTGTCCCGGAGCTGGGCATGTGAGCAGTGAAGCCGTGTACTCCTGGCATCGGCACCGATAGACCTGTTTCCAGAGGGGCCAGGGCTTCCCTGTTCTTGGAGAGACCAAGTCTCAGAAGCCTGGACCCAACAGTTCACTCATCTGTCTGCACAGAGCAGGCATTAAAAGACTTCCCTGTGGTCCAGTGGCTAAGACCCTGAGCTCCTAATGCTTGGAGGCAGGGTTCAATGCCTGGTCAGGGAACTAGATCCCACATGCTGCAACTACAGATTCCACATGCTGCAACGAAGACTGAAGACGCCACATGCCACAACTAAGACCCAGTGCAGCCAAATAAATAAATATCACAAAAAAAGGGGGGATGGCATTGAACTCCCTGGGGCTGTGGCCACTCTCTACTAGGAAGAGATCAGCAGGACTACAGGCCAGGGTCCCCTGAGACCCTGGGTCCTGGGCTCCCAATCCCTGCCCATCCCTGCACAGGGTAGATGTGTCTGTGAACCTTCTAGCCTGACTCGTGGAGAGATAGACTCACAGAACTTGCCCTGCTGGTTCCCTAGACCAGGTCTGGGTGACTTCCTCAGGGAGGTTACCTGCTGGATGCACACCTGCCAGGAGTACCAGGAGGACTTATAGTGCTGGGCTACACAGGTGAGGTGGACACCCCACCTGGCTGTGGGCTCACTGCCCTCACCCTGTCAGAGCCTGCCAGGAGCAGCAAGGGAAAGACGGGCAGCGGAGGGCTCCAAAGAGAAACATGTGTACCCCATGGAGTACAGGGGGCATCTGCTGTCGAATGAATGAGAGGTCGCTGGCTTTCACTGTGGAGGCAGCCCTAGTACCCCCAGGACGCAAAGCCCAGCTCAATAATATGATGGTTACTGTGCTAGAAGGTGATCAACTGCAGATCAAACCTGGAGGCAGGTCAACCAGAAACAAACCGCATCTGTCAAAGTCCATCCACTGATCCTTTCATTCATTCAACCACCCACCCACCCACCCATCCACTCCTTTACTTATTCATCCATCCATCCATCCACCATCCAGCCATGAGGTGCTGCCATGTAATCTGCAGACTCTAGCTAGAAATCCCATCTAATCAGAGGCAAGGCAAGAGTCTGAGGATCTGAAAGTTCGGGTGTCTACTTAAAGACATTTAAATGCAACAACTGTAAATTTTCAGCTGGGCCCAGCCAAGACCAGCAGGGCACAGGGAGGCCAGGGACACCACCACCAAAAACAGAGCCAAGGACACTTACGGTCGAGTCCATTCAAGTAGCGCATGCGGATCTCACAGTGGCCCCAGACGGCACTCACTACAGGATACAGTTTTTTGCCCTTGAGTCCCCGAAAAGCTACTCCCATGTACTGTCCATCCACAATGAAGCTCAGGGTCCCGTCGTCCATATCCAGGGCCACCAGGAAGGAGTCGGGGACAATGAACGTCTCATCCGGCTCCAGAAAGGCCGGGTATGTCTTGCTCGGCTGGTTTTTGCCGTCGTGGTAGAGCCGGTTGCGCCCCAAGTCCCAGCCCCAGGACTCGTGGTTATTCCCCACGAGTGTTGTGTACCCCACGGAGTGCAGGGGGGCGTCTGCTGTTGCCACCCCCACCACAGCATGGGTGCCCCGCTGCCTCATGGCCCATGTGATCTGCCATACGTGCAGCCCGCGCGTGTACCCGACTTTGCCCCTGATGGCATCCGTACTCTGGGCCACTGGATGCCGGTGGAAGATGAGCTTATCGTCCTCCTTCACGAAGACGTTGAGTGAACGGTCATTGTTGTTCCAGGAGTGGAGCAGCTGGACGTCGTAGGACACGGGAGGCATGTCCAGCAGCAGGTCCAGGCGGGTGGGCTTGCAATAGTCCAGACCCTGGAGCTCCTGCTTCAAGGGCCGGTATGTGGGGTCCCTCATGTCCACCGTCTTGATCCCTCCGGTGACCTTCTGCCCCATGTTGGCCTCCCGTTTCACCTGGTCACCGATGCCCAAGACAAACTCATCAATGGTGGGGCCGCTTCTCCAGTTTCCAATCAGGCCAGGATGGCACTCCTAAAGGAGGCGCTAGGTGATGCGGAGCATCCAGTACTGCCTAGGGGATGGAAGGAGAAACAGGAGGTGAGCTGAGGGTGCAGAGAGAAGGGGAGAAACCCACTAGGTTCATATATCTACAGGCATGTCCCTCCCATCACATCTGATTCCAGGCAGACCGGAGCTCCTGCACTGAGTGACATTCCCTCTGTCCTGCAGCTAGGTTAGCATAAAGGAGGGGGCCGTGCACCTGGAAGTCTGTGTGGAGAGGTGGGCTTGGGGGCAGATGTTATGCCCAACTGTGTCAGGTGTCCAGCCTGAGGCTCGCCAACTCATCACTGTTTCTCAGGGCAGAAAGTCAAGTTGGCCTGATCCCAAGGTCAGCTCAGGGCAGTGGGCGTCTCCTCTCTGGTCAAAGCAATGGGAGGCTTACTCCCAGCACCTGCTGTTTGGAGGGCAGGTGAATCCCTGCGTGGCAGCAGAAACCATTTGAGACGCTGATTCCCAGTCCCTCCTCTCTCTTCCAGCACAGCCACCTCCGAGGATGTACCACCAGTTCACACTAGGAAAGGGAACCCCAGGGCGGGCATAAAACTCCTGACTCAGAGGCTCCAGTGGCTCCAGCAATGCCCCCACCTAGCTGGCCCAGAATCAGGTGGGCACAGGGCCCTCACCACCACCCCTGGGTGGTTCTGGACCCACCTTTAGACAGCCATCCTCTCCCACCCACATTCTTCAACCGATGTCTAGTGTTTGGCTCCTCCAGTCCCCACAGCCCATCTGGGAAAGAGGTCCGAATCCAAGCCGAGTCATTTCTGCCCAGGCTACACCATCCCTGTGTCCTTTAAGGGAGATCAGAGCAGGCTGGAGGGGAGAGTCTGCTGTCTGTCCTCTCCATCGGCAGCACTGGGAGGAGGGGCTGAAATGTGGGACAGATAGGACTCTGGTCACCACCCCCACTCCAGTCTCCATGTCCACCTTGAGGAAGGGGAAATCACGAGCTATTTTGGTTTCCTGAGCCTCACTCAAGAGAGAGGGTGCTTCCTGCCATCATAACCCCTACCTCCCACTCCCCTGGTCCATGGGAAGACTCTTGGCTGCCTAGTTTGGGGGATACGCTCCGAGGACTGGCTTCCCAGGTGACTCAGTGGTAAAGAATCCACCTGGCAGTGCAGGAGATGCAAGAGACGTGGGTTCGATCCATGGGTGGGGAAGATCTCCTGGAGGAAGACATGGAAACCCACGCCAGTGTTCTTGCCTGGAGAATCCCATGGATGGAGGAGCCTGGTGGGCTACAGTCGATGGGGTCACAAAGAGTCGGACATGGCTGAGCGTGCACGCTCTCACGCTCTCCCAGGACTGACCAGACAAGGGAGCAGGCAGACGCCTGGCTACATAAACAGGACTAAACGAGGACACAGAGGAGCTGGGCAAGAGGCCATGGGTGCCTGGCTGCTGGAGAAGCATCACAGGGTCACTTGTTCCCAGGAGCACGATGGTGCCTGGGACAAGGACAACACAAGGGAACCCAGTGTGGGGCTGCAGTTGGCATGTTATTTTGCCTCTGAGGTGCAAGATGAAGCGTCTGCCAGGGGACGAGGGCAGGGACTGGCTGCAGGAGATCTGGCGACCTGGGACCACTGGCCTCCCCACCGGGCACCCAGGGACCCACAGGACCAGGAGGACGGGAGGGATCTGCAGTGAGACTGGCTTCTGATCTGGTCTCTGGCTGCCCTGGAGCTGTCTTCCTCTCATCAGCTGGGAGAAGATCCCTAGAGCTGCCCCATCCTCAAGGCGGCCAGGGGTCCTGGGAGGCAGGCTCTCGGGAAATGCCCATGTGGGAATGCTTGGACCCGCTTATCTCAGCAAGCAGGTTACTCTTCTCACCCTCCAGCCTATCACCCTCTTGTCAGCTGGCTCAAGCCTCATAGCAGGAAGGGCCTCTCTCCCTGAATCTCATGGGGTCAAAGATCCCACCCCACCCCACCCATGAGAGCAGGTGGAGAGAATGAGGAGGAGGCTAGGGATGGGGTTGGGGGAGAGGAGACCTGGGCGGGTGGGAAAGAAGGGTGGTGGTGGGAAAGTCCTTCCAACACATTAATTTAAAATACTTGCGGAGAAATGAGTGGGAATGGAAAAGGACCACAGCAAGGAGGTTGAGGTCAAGTCAGAGGTGGAAAGAGGGAAGGGTTGATAGGGTGGTCGGGGGAGAGGGGGAGAGAGGGACAGAGGGAGCTCGTGGGCTAGTACATCTGGACCTGTGCACACATGTAACCCCTACTGTAGCTGGATCAAACCAGTCAATCCTAAAGGAAATCAACCCTGAATATTCATTGGAAGGACGGATGTTGAAGCTGAAGCTCCAATACTCTGGCC
This sequence comes from Oryx dammah, assembly GCF_014754425.2. Taxonomy (NCBI): domain Eukaryota; kingdom Metazoa; phylum Chordata; class Mammalia; order Artiodactyla; family Bovidae; genus Oryx; species Oryx dammah. The sequence goes on along the minus strand of NW_024070205.1, from coordinate 36,412,052 downwards.
ACCTGATGCAAAGAGCTGAATGACTAGAAAAGACCTTGATGCTGGGAAAGATTGAGGACAGGAGGAGAAGGGGACAACAGAGGATGAGATGGTTGGATGGCATCACTGACTCGATGGACATGAGTTTGAGGAAGCTCGGGGAGATGGTGAAGGCCAGGGACGCCTGGAATGCTGCAGTCCATGGGGCCGCAAAGAGTTGGATATGACTGAGTGATTGAACAACATAGTGGACCAGGATCAGCAAACTCTCTGTCAAGGGAGAGCTGGTAAATGCTTTAGGCTTTGTGGGCCCAAGAGTCTCTGTGCAACGCCTCAGCTCTGCCTTGTCGCCTGAGAGCAGCCACAGACAACATATAAATAAAGAAGCCTGGCTGAGCTCCAATAAATCTTTATTTACAAGAGCAGACCAGGAGGTAGTCGGCCAACCCCACACACGGATCACGGCAGCAGGAAAGCACGAGATGTTTGCTGGGAGGAATCGTGTGGCAGCAAGTTCAGCCCAGCCCCAGAACGAGGGGTCAGAAAAGACAGCGTAACCTCTCAGCCGCTGGTCAGCTGTCTGTCCGAGTCAGCCACCTGCCTGCTCTCCATCTCCTGTCTACCTTCAAATGTGGCTGCAGGGACCCACTAGCCCTCTTTTTTGGGGACTATGACCTGCCAGGGTGCTCCCTCCAGGCTCCTTCCCATCCTCGCCTCCAGACTCTGCATCATTCCTCTGCCAGCCGTGCTCCTGCGGCTTCTAATCTTCAGCCCTCTGCCTGAGACTCATCCGACGCTTTTCTGAGCCTCAGTTTGTTCTTCTGTAAGGTGGGTATCAAAGAGGAAAGCCTGTCCCCAGGATCAGAGCAGAGCACATGGTTGTGAAGGTTCCATCTCCTCTCATACCCTGGGGGGTATGGGGGTGGGTGTGGGGAAAGCAGGAGTGGTGGGCAGTCACAGTCACAGGCGGGGACACTGCGATTCACACACTGGCACTGCAGATGCACTCGCTTTCCCCTGAGGAGGGACACAGAGGACGCCACACCAAAAGCCTGGCAAGGCTTCATGGAGTCTGCATTTACTTTCAGGAGAGTGAATGAGATAAAAAGTTCTGAGATAGGGACTTCCCTGGTGGTCCAGTGGCTAGGATGCCACATTCCCTGTGCAGGGAGCTGGGGTTCGATCCCTGGTCAGGGAACTAAGATCCCACATGCCACAACTAAAGATCCCAAGTGCTGCAACAAAGACCCAACACAGCCAAATAAATAAATATTTTTTTAAATTAAAAATAAACATTAAAAAAAAAAAAAAGCTCTGGAACAGAGGGGCGGGACGTCTTCAAAGCCTTGTGGTTGACTTTTATGGACATTTTCCACCTACCGTGAACACGCCCCTCCCACCTGATGCTACACCCATCATCCTTGCTGGGATAAAAGTCAGCTTATGGTTCACTGTGAAAGGGGATGTGTCTCGGACAGTCTAATGGGCAAAAGCCTTCCACATAGTATCTTTCCTGGGACGGGGTAGCCCGGGACTCTAAGAACCCACCAGAGCTGCCCATTCACAATGGAATTCCAGGTAGACCCCCAGCGCTAAGTGGATGAACCCCTCCCACTGTCACCACCAGCAGCCAATTACGTGCTCTTGGCTTAGAGTCTGGGGAACAGCACTCTTATCCCAAAGCCTGGCTTTGGAGAGGATTTGCTGGGAGCCACAGCTCTCCACCAAGAGGAAGACCAAAGGCTCACACAGCACCTTCCCTCCAGCTTCTTGGGCTCCTCCAGGTGGGCTCTCAGCTCTCAGAGGGCAGGGGAACTAGATCCAGAATTGGAGGACGTGCCAGGAAGGAAGCCCAGAGCTGGACAGTGACTCCCAGTGAGTGGGGAGGAGTCAGAAGCATCTCTGAAGCCCACTGTCTGGGAATCCAAGACCTGGGCCGAGGGAAGGGTACCCAGCCTTTACTGATCTAAGGCAGCAATCCTCTCTGAAGTGGGAGGGAAGGGCACACTGATATCTGTCTCCTGGGCACACATGGTTGAGAACACCTGTTGGATACACCTACGGTTTTCACTATACAAGAGGAAAGTAACGCTAACAGGCTTCTATTGGTGACAGAGGGACCAGCGAGCCTTGTGGGATGCACAAGGAACAGGATAAGATGTGGGGAAAAGGCTGTTTGCGTACAGGTGTGGGCATGTATCCCAGACAGACAGACTCCACCTGGGACATGCTTCTTGGCATATAGGTGCCACGTAACAGTCTCCAGTCAGGTGTAAAACATGCTGCAATCACCCACTGACCCCTCTTCCAGGGGTCTTGTTTGTAAAACGCTACAGGCCTGTGTCCCCACAGGGACATGTGGGCAAAGATGCCCATTGCACCATGAACTCCAGCGGCCGTGGAGAGAAGGAGGTGGCGCCTCAGATGTGCTGACTTAACGTAACATGTAACATGACACTGTTATATTTTAAAAAACAAATTGGAGAAAAACATGCAAAGCACGAACTGGTGTTTCTAAGAACAGAATTTTTAATGCTATCTCTGCACGTTTGTCTGTAGGCATAGAGAAAGGTCTAGAAGAATAAACACCAAAACTGTCACAACAGTTAATCCTGGAATGTGGGGGTGGGATGCATTAACTTTAAGGACTCTTTGAATTGAAAAAAAATTTAATACATGTATTCTGTTTTGCAATGAAAAGGATGTTTAAGCACACAAAAAAGAATAAAAAGGTGGACAAATACTGATTTAACACACTGCATTCACAAGAGCAAGTTGTTCCCAAAGCAACTCCTAAAGTCTTTCCATGTGTGTCACTTCTTATAAAGCAAGCACAGGATAAATGCTTAATTTACCCAGGAAGATATACATGAAGGAGACAGCAGGGCATTTAAAATACAGAACAAGAATTCCCAGTTGCAGCTCTGGAGCCATACCCCCAAAAGAGGACAGTGTTTCTACACTAAGTTTTTCCCAAGACTTCTAATTGCACTGCTTTTACATCTCGAATTTTATTTTTTCCCAGAAAAACTGGGGTAGCTATATGTTAATCCTAAAGGAAATAAACTCTGAATATTCATTGGAAGGACTGATGCTGAAGCTGAAGCTTCAATACTTTGACCACCTGATGCGAAGAGCTGACTCATTGGAAAAGACCTTGAAGCTGGGAAAGATTGAAGGCAGGAGGAGAAGGGGCAACAGAAAATGAGACGGTTGGAAGGCATCACTGACTCAACGGACATGAGTTTGAATAAACTCCGGGAGATACTGAAGGACAGGGAAGCCTGGCATGCTGCAGTCCACGGGGTTGCAAAGAGTCAGACATGACCAAGCGGCTGAAAAACAAGAATCTGTCTCCGTGGGCTCCAAACAAGAAAAGACCTGCGCCATCCTCAGATGGGAGACCCAGCCATGGTGGCTATACGGGGTTCTGTGCTCTGCCAAGGCCAGGCTGGGGGATGAGGAAGGAGGACCTCCAGGAGGCAGAGGCTGGAAAGGGGCAAGGCCACCAACCTTGACTCGGCTGGGACAGTGCCCTCAGCACCTGCGAACGCGACACTGTCCCTTCAATTAAATCAGCAGCTCTGCAGTTCCGCCTTCCAAAAAAGCACTTTCGGATCAATTGGAACTGCTAAAAATTACCCTTTTGTTTCGTTGTTAAAGACAAAAAATGTTTGTTGAACGAGCAATACCCTCTGTTGGAGACACGTCCAAGGTGATAGGTGACAAATGGATGGGACAGGGTGGGGAGGCAGGGGACACACAGAGGCGGTCACTGTGGCATGGCAGGCGAACACCCAACCCCGCTTTCAGCTCAGTTCCCCCTCAGTGCGTCCGACTGCCCCCAGAACAGTAAAACCATTGTTTCAACACGTGATGGGGAAAGAATAAAATTCAGGATGTGGAACAAGGTGACCTATTTATAAAGCCTCCTTTCACCTGCAGCTCAAATAAGCTCCCTCCCTCCGCCTCCCCGCCTCACACAGCACTGGTTGCAGCTGAGGATTTTGCAAGAGAAGGAGGCCTGAGCAATGGGCTATTAGATCAGGACACAGCTTCTGCAGCCAGGCTGAGTGGCTGCCACGCTCTGTCTGCTAACTGGGGTTTGTGCTTCGTGAGTAAGGGCTCAAGAACACGCTTCAGTGGTGGGAGCACCCAGGGAGGGTGTGCTCCATGCAAGCCTGACCACAGAGCCTGGGCCAAGGTGCCACCAAACCCAGGACAAAAGCCATGTTATGTTATGTTATGTGGCCATTACCACCTCTACTCCTTGCACCTATAGCCTTGAGGAGAGACACCCAGGAAAATCCAGGAAAGCTGTCTTCTTGCTCAAGCAGGGCTAGAAAAGTCAGCACCTGCCCCCAGAATCAACGAAAAGGATTGGACCTTTCTGGAAAGTTCTGATGAGTGGTTCTGGAGAGAAAAATCCCACACGGGCTGGAGCTCTAGCCTCTGACCTCAAAAGACCAAAAGATGCACCTGCCGTAAACACCTACGGAAGGACCCAGATTACTCATGGCACTTTCAGAAAGGGCTCGAATCAGTTGAGCCTGGCCTCTGGGAAACAGCACTCACATTCATTCAGAGACCAAACATCATGAAAAAAAAAAAGTCACGGCTGCAGCCGAGTCGAGGTTATGATGACGACGGCTCCGTTCACATGAGCAGCTCTGCTCCTGGGAGGGAGCTGAGTGACTATGACACGCGGTAACCTTCCAGAAAGATTTCTGAGACAGCAGCAGATGCCAAGTGGGGAGGAAGTCTGGATGGTGGGCTCCCCACGCCACTCAGGCTGGGCGGTCCGTCACACTGGGTCTGCCCGGGCCATGCAGGAACTGGATGGGGGAGGGGTGTCCGTGGGAAGGGGGCAGGAAGGGAGCGTGGAGGACAGTGTCACAGCCACTTCCCAGGGGAGAGCCCATGGGTGCCCAAGGGGGAAGGTTAAGGGACACAGGTCCCTCCTTGCCTCACCCTGGCTGGTGGCAGAAGCCCACAAACCCCAGTGGACTGCTGGTCCCAGGGAGTGTGCTCCAGCCTCAAGAGAAGTGGGGTTCACTTTTCCCCAGGTGAGCGCCGGGACAAGGCTCCCCAGGGAAACAAGGGTCCTCTCTGCACTGGCCGCCTGCAGCACACGCGCTCACCTGTTCACTCCAGCTCCGGGCGGCCTGTGAGGAGGCCTAGGACAACTCCACTCGCCTGCATCGGTAACCCCCAGAGTGAAGCCTGACCAAGTCCAGGCTTTAGGGCCTAGAGACCTGAGTGCAAGCAGGTGACACTCTGACCTCTTCCAATGGGACGTGCCAACTGGGAAAGGTCACCTCTGAGAGTGGCCCCATAGGTCACCCCATGTCGCTCCAGGAGGAATGAGCAGGAGGGAGGCCAAGGAGAGATGTGAAGCTGCGAGAGGAATCAGTTCCCAGAGAGATTGGAGAGGTTGGCTGCTGAGAGCTAGAGGGGCCTGTGCTTGCTTATCCCACCTGTAGGCTCAGGTGATGCTCTCAAACCACCTGGGGTGTAAAAGGAGGGGGAGAGTGGCATTCGGCGCAGCTAAAGCTCTTCACATAGCACTGGGGGTACACAGTAGGTGTTCAACCCGTGCCACTCCCTGCCTTCTCCCACCTCCATTTAAGAAGACTGTTCTTTAGTCGCTAAGTTGTGTCCGGCTCTTTTGTGACCCCATGGACTGTACCCGACCAGGCTCTTCTGTCCATGGAATTCTCTAGGCAAGAATACTGGATTGTGTTGCCATTCCCTTCTCTGGGGATCTTCCTGACCCAGGGAATGAACTCACATTTCCTTCACTGCAGGCAGACTCTGAGCCACCACGGAAGCCACAGGTTCGAAGGAGTGGTTCTCAAAGCAGGGTCCCTGGATCAATAGAGCAGTGTCATCCTTAGAGACAGCAAATGCTTGGGCCCCACCCTAATCTCCCCTCCAGTACTCTCGCCTGGAAAATCCCACAGACAGAGGAGCCTGGTAGGCTGCAGTCCATGGGGTCGCTAAGAGTCGGACAGGACTGAGCGACTTCACTTTCACTTTTCACTTTCATGCATTGGAGGAGGAAATGGCAACCCACTCCAGTGTTCTTGCCTGGAGAATCCCAGGGACAGAGGAGCCTGGCGGGCTGCCATCTATGGGGTCGCACAGAGTCGGACACGACTGAAGTGACTTAGCAGTAGCAGCAGCACCCTAATCTCCCGAATCAGGCATGCTGGGGGTGGGGTCGGCATTCTAATGAGCCCTCCAGAGATTAGGACACTGATAGTTTAAAGGAATTACAGCTCAAGATTTTGGAATCTCAAATCCACATTGAGAACTGACAAGCTTGGACTGATGACTACCATTCTTAAAAATTTCTTGTTCTGTCCTGATTTGAAATATTTCAAATGTTATATATGCTCTTTTTTTTTTTGAAAGTAGCTCAGTCATGTCAGACTCGTTGTAATCCCATGGACTGTAGCCTGCCAGGCTCCTCTGTCCATGGAATTCTCCAGGCCAGAATCCTGGAGTGGGTAGTCATTCCTTCTCCAAGGGATCTTCCCAACCCAAGGATCAAACCCAGGTCTCCCACATTGGAGGCAGATTCTTTACCATCTGAGCCACCAGAGAAGCCCAAGAATTCTGGAGTGGGTAGCCTATCCCTTCTCCAGGGCATCTTCCTGTCCCAGGAATTGAACCAGGGTGTCCTGCATCGCAGGCAGATTCTTTACTAGTTGAGCTACCAGGGAAGTCCACGCTTGTAAGAAATCACAGAGAAATAAAATATCACCCTCTTACTCTAGCACAGATACAGGGACTGTCCACTCACAGCAAAGGATCACACCACACACACTACACCCCAGTTGCTTTTTCTAAGTCATAATATATTAGCTCCAGCCTACATCAACTTTACGCTTTAGTAGCTATGTAATATTCCATTATCACAATTTTGGTAACTTTTTTTTAGCTGTGTCACATGACTGTGGGATCTGAGTTCCCTAACCAAGGATCAAATTCATGCTCCCTGCAAAGGAAGCATTGGAAAGAGTCCTAATTACTGGACTGCCAGGGAATTCCTGTGTGTCTTCCCATTTAGTTCACGGCCACCTCTCCTCTCATTGCCCTCAAAATCTTGGACCTCAGAACCTCCCACCCCACTGTCTATTTTTAGAAGAAGAAAATCCAATGTGAAAGTAACCTACCATCAGGCTTCCTGCTGTTGGAACTGTGGGGTCTGAAGGTGCTCACAAGTTTCTGCATTCACTGGGCTGAAGGTTTGTCCAGTGGACCTTGAATGGACCATAGCCAATGAACTTGGGCAAGATTCTATAAGGAATGGGGCAGTGCATCTCCTAGTGCAACCTAATCATGGTTCCCTGGATGAGATTTCACGGAACTCAACAGGATGCCAAGGAAGAAGCAAATCCCTGGGCCTCACAGGCCAGTTGGTGAAAAAAAGGGACTTAAATATCCTTTAAAGATACAATGGCCTGCAGAAACTTCCTCTTGTAAGCTATTGGTCTTCCTCCTCCAATCTTGTCAGCCTGGAAAGTCCTGAACACCTGAGCTGATAATTCAACAAGGGAGACCACAGCAGACCCACAGGTGGCGAATACATTCATCCTGAACTTCCAGGCAAGCACAAGGGTCTGGGCACCAGATTCCCATGGTGCCAGCTGGTCACATGAGGGATGAGGTGAGGAGGCAGGAAGGGGTCTCCCCAGCTGGCACATCTATGGAGATGGACACAGCTGTCCAAGATGCTAGCTGAAAGGATCACTGTATGAGGGGCAAGGGAAAAGGTCTGCTATCTTAAGTGACTGCAGCCACGAAACTAAATGATACTTGCTCCTTGGGACAAAAGTCATGACCAACCTAGACAGTGTATTAAAAAGCAGAGGCATCACTTTGCCAACAAAGGTCCATGTAGTCAAAGCTATGGTTTTTCTGGTAGTCATGTACGGATGAGAGAGTTGGACCATAAAGAAGGCTGAGCATTGAAGAATTGATGCTTTTGAATTGTGGTGCTGGAGAAGACTCTTGAGAGTCCCTTGGACAGTAAGGAGATCAAGCCAGTCAATCCTAAAGGAAATCAACCCTGAATATTCATTGGAAGGACTGATGCTGAAGTTGAAGCTCCAATAATTTGGCCACCTGATGCAAAGACCCGACTCATTGGAAAAGACCCTGATGCTGGGAAGATTGAGGGCAAGAGGAGAAGGAGGTGACAGAGGATAAGATGGTTGGATGGCATCGCCCACTGACTCAATGGACAAGAGTTTGAGCAAACTCAGAGAGAAGGACAGGGAAGCCTGGCATGCTGCAGTCCATGGGGTCACAGAGAGTTGGACACGACTTAGTGAATGAACAACAATCTTAAGTGGAAGGAAGGACACAACTGTATCTGCCCTGCCAGTAAAGTCTAGAAAAAAGTATACAGGCACATGTGTGAACAGAGAGGAAAATAAGCAGCAAAAATTGTTTCTATGTTTCGAGTGATGAGTTTATGAGCTTCCCTTTCCTTCAGAGTTCCTTACTGTTGTCCTATTGTTGTTGCAAAACCATAAGTGGATGAATCCAAATGTCCATCAATGCATGATGGCATAAACAAACGGAAAATATATATAATGGACTATCAGCCATAAACAGGAAAAAAGGACTGACATATGACACCTGTCATAGCATGGGTGGACCTCAAATCCTTCATGCTGGGAAAGAAGGCAGATCCAAAAGGTCACATAGTGATGCTCCCGTCTATGGGACAGCCGGCATAGGTAAACCCATAGAGACAGAAAGCAGGCTGGTGGTTGGCAGGGGCCAGGGGAAGGGGAATGGGGAGTGAAGGCTAAGGGGTCAGAGTCTCTTTTTTGGGGGGTGGGTGAAACATTTTACAATTGGACAGAGGTGGTGGCTGCACAGCATTGTGAAGGTACTAGATGCCACAGAACCGTCCTCTTGAAAACGGTTACGTGAATGTCACAACAAATGAAAAAAACACAAATGGATGAAAACTACACACTTCTCCAAAATTCACATGGCAGGAGGTAGGTGTGGGAAGGGCCGCAGAGCAGAGAGGAACCCAGAGCTTGGGGAGACCCGGCGGGCAGAACCAGGCCTCTCAGCCAGGGTTACACAGGGAGACAGGGCTAAAGAGCCTCATAGTAAGGAGCAAAGAGCCTTCTAGAGCTGAGTTCTCCACTCCCCACCCTAACCCCCTTCCTTTCCTAGGAAAGAAACAGCTCAGAGCTGTGGTTTGGCAGCCCCGCTGCTTTGAGACGGCACCTGTGGATGGAGTTTTTCTGGGAGAATCCAAAATGCATGCCTGCATCCTTGTGCCTGCACCCGTGATGTGGTGCGGGGAAGAGACAAATCGACACGTACACACATGTGCCACTGGTTGGAGGAGGAGGATGTATGAGAACCGAGGTCACCAGACCCTGCATCCACACATCCTCCACTCCGGGAAGGAGGCAGGTTGAGGAGAGACAACACCCGGAGTTCCAGGTTCTGGCTTGTTTACGGAGCAGCTCAACACCCTGAGGCCACTCCAAACTGGCAAAGGCTACTGTGTGTTACAAGGGCCCTCAGCGCCCGCTCACTCCCCATCGATGACATCGGCACCCACCTGCCAGCCATGGAGATGCCACAGTGCAGGGTGCTGGTCCAGGCCAGGCAGGCCCCAGGCTAATGCACAGTGTGACTGGACCTGCTGCTGCATGCAAACCCGCTCTCGTGGGTGGAGTTTCTGTGTTCCCGTGTGTCTATGTTCCTGATCATAGCTCAGACTTGGAGAGACCTCAGTTCCTCATGCCAGGTGCTACCTTCTCCCACAAACTCCTTTTGGCCAGACTCACTCCTGGTAAACACGGAAAAATGGGCCCCAAAGGGCCACGCTCTAGGCCTATATACGTATATACTTGATTGATTCGGTCACTAAGTCATGTCCGACGCTTTGCGACCGCATGGACTGTAGCCAGCCATGCTCCTCTGTCCATGGTGTTCTCCAGGCAGGAATACTAGAGTGGGTTGCTATTTTCTTCTCCAGGGGATCTTCCCAGACCAGGGATCGAACCCATGTCTCTGGCATTGGCAGGCAGTTTCTTTATCACCGAGCCACCAGAGGAGCCATACATGTATACAGTAGGTGCTCATAAATACCTGAGTTGCTTTCTCACCCATCCCACAAGCACCTGCTAATCCCCATAGGGAAGAGTGGGCTTCCTGAGACCCTTTCTTTGTTCCGTAGTCTCCGAGAACCTCAATAAAGTGGATGATTCAAAACTGGGAACTGGTGCCTGGGAAAGCTAGAGAATGTTCCAGCTACTCTGCCAGAAAGCATCTTCCCCAGGTGGAAGCTGGCAAAACTTGACGAAACCTATAAGACAGACAACTGCAGAAGTGATCCAACCTGAGGGGTGGCCTGCAAATGTTCAGCTAATGAGCATTTGGGAAAGCCAAGTCCAAATTAGGTGCTTTAGGGCTGGAATTCATTCCCTAAATACTTGTTAGACACCTACTATATACATTATACATATGCATACTATAGGGCTTCCCTGATGGCTCAGTGGTAAAGAATCCCCCTGCCAGTGCAGGAGACGCAGGCTCAATCCCTGGACTGGGAACAGCCCCTGGAGAAGGAAATGGCAACCCACTCCAATATTCCTGCCTAGAAATCCCATGGACGGAGAAGCCTGGAGGGCTACAGTCTAGGGGGCTGCAAAAGAGTTAGACATGACTTAGCAACTGAACAACATACATACTATAGAAGTAGAAATCACTGCCCTCAAGAAGCTTACAGTCTGATGAGGGAGACATATAGCCATTGTAACAATCTTCTGAGCAATCAATGTGAGCTTCAGGACACAGATTTTTATCTGTGTTCAAGATGGGAGGCCCCATGCCTAGAACGTTGCCTGAAACAAAGCAGGTGCTAAACAAACAAGCCTTGACTGAATGAATATCTAACACTGTTGTAGTTGTTCAGTCACCAAGTCGTGTCCAACTCACTGCAACCCCATGGACAGCAGCTCACCACGCCTCCCTGTCCCTCACCATCTCCCGGAGTTTGCCCAAGTTCATATCTAACATGGGGCCAGGTAATAAGTATCAAAGAAAAATGAAGCAGACTAGCAAGGACAGAGAAAGAGATGGGAGAAGGTGGTGAGGAAAGACTTCTCTGATACAGTGATACATGGACAGAATACCTGGAGAAAGCAAAGGAGAAAAGCATGTGAGTATTCAAAGGGAAGGGTGTCCTGGGCAGAAGGAACAGGATGTGCAAAGGCCCTGAGGTCTGAGCATGTGTGGCAGGTCAGGTGAACAAACAGGAGGAGGAAGAGGCCGTGGAGGGAGGTGGGGCAAGGTGTGCAGAGGACAGGCATACCAGGCCTTGAGGGTCACAAGGAAGAACTTCAGATTTTATCTTCAGTGTCATGAGAAACAAGCAGAGGGCTTTGTGCATGCAGAGAACACAACCTGACTTCCTTTCTAACAGAATCTCTCTTGGCTGCTGTTTTGAGAAGAGGCTGTTGGTAGCCAGAGACCAGCTAGGAACTCAATGCAAGGATGCAGCTTGGATGGGGGAGTGGTGGAAGCGGTAGGATCCAGAGTGTAACCTGAACTAGATATAACCCCATGTGAGTGCATGCACACTAAGTCACTTCAGTCATGTCTGACTCTTTGTGACCCTATGGACCGTAGCCCACCAGGCTCCTCTGTCCATGGGATTCTCCAGGCAAGAATACTGGAGTGGCTCTGACATAAATCACAGCAAGATTCTCTATGACCCAACTCCCAGAGTAATGGAAGTAAAAGCAAAAAATAAACAAATGGGACCTAATTAAACTTAAAAGCTTTTGCACAATGAAGGAAACTATGAGCAAGGTGAAAAGACAGCCTTCAGAATGGGAGAAAATAATAGCGAATGAAGCAACTGACAAATAATTAATCTCAAAAATATACAAGCAGCTCATGTAGCTTAATACCAGAAAAATAAATGACCCAATCGAAAAATGGGCCAAAGAACTAAACAGACATTTCTCCAGAGAAGACATACAGATGGCTAACAAACATATGAAAAGATGCTCAACATCACTCATTATCAGAGAAATGTAAATCAAAACCACAATGAGGTACCAGGTCAGAATGACTGCTATCAAAAAGTCTACAAACAATAAATGCTGGAGAAGGTGCAGAGTAAAGGGAACCCTCTTACACTGTTGGTGGGTCAGAATGACTGCTATCAAAAAGTCTACAAACAAATGCTGGAGAAGGTGCAGAGTAAAGGGAACCCTCTTACACTGTTGGTGGGAATGCAAACTAGTACAGCCATTATGGAGAACAGTGTGGAGATTCCTTAAAATACTGGGACTAGAACTGCCATATGACCCAGCAATCCCATTGCTAGGCATACACCCCAAGGAAACCAGAATTGAAAGAGACACGTGTACCCCAATGTTCATCACGGCACCGTTTACAATAGCGAGGACATGGAAGCAACCTAGATGTCCATCGGCAGATGAATGAATAAGAAAGCTGTGGTACATGTACACAATGGAATATTACTCAGCTATTAAAAAGAACGCATTTGAATCAATTCTAATGAGGTGGATGAAACTGGAGCCTATTATTCAGAGTGAAGTAAGTTAGAAAGAAAAACACCAATATGGTATATTAACATATGTATATGGAATTTAGAAAGATAGTAATGATGACCCTATATGCGAGACAGCAAAAGAGACACAGCTATAAAGAGCAGACTTTTGGACTCTGTGGAAGAAGGCAAGGGTGGGATGATTTGAGAGAATAGCACTGAAACATGTATATTACCATATGTGAAATAGATCACCAGTCCAAGTTCGATGCATGAAACAGGGCACTCAAAGCCGGCACACTGGGACAACCCTGAGGGATGGGATGGGGAGGTAGGTGAGAGGGGGGTTCAGGATGGGGGACACATGTACACCCATGGCTGATTCATGTCCATGTATGGCAAAAAACCACCACTATATCATAAAGTAATTAGTCTCCAATTAAAATAAATAAATTAATTTTTTAAAAAAGAGTACTGGAGTGGGTTGCCATGCCCTCCTCCAGGGGATCTGCCTGACTCAGGGATCGAGACTGAATCTTTTATGTCTCCTATCTTAGCAGGTGATTCTTTACCACTAGGCTTCCCTGGTGGCCCAGCTGGTGAAGAATCTGCCTGCAATGCGGGAGACCTGGGTTCAGTCTCTGGGTTGGGAAGATCCCCTGGAGAAGAGAATGGCTACCTACTTCAGCATTTTGGCCTGGAGAATTCCATGGACTACAGTCCATGGAGTCGCAAAGAGTTGGACACAACTGAGCGACTTTCACTTCACTTTTTATCACTAGCACCACCAGGGAAACCCATAACCCCGCAGGAGACATCATATCATACCTTGTCTAAGCAAAGGGCTGCTTAAGCTTTAAAGGTGGCAGTGAGTGAAGACACAGATGCAGAGCCCAGTGGTCTAATCCAAGGCCCCATGACTCCAGCTCTTGTTTGGTCTACTCCTGGCCAGCAGGGATATCAGGCTACAAAACTTGAGGCACGAATCATGAGGGCCACTTGCCAGTTTCCCTGAGCTCTGGTTCGGTGCTTCCCATTTGCTCCTCTCAGAGGCAAACGCTAATGCTACCTGACTGGCCAGCCTCAGGTTTATACATCAGTCTCTTGTGAGTTTGGTAGGTATCTCTAAACTGTATCAGGGATTTCCCCAGTGATCCAGTGGCTGACTCCATGATTCCAATGCAGGGGGTCAGGGTTTGATTTCCGGTCAGGGAACTAGATCCCACATGCTGCAACTGAGAGTTTGCAACCTCATCTAAAGATCCTGCATGCCGCAACTAACACCTAGTGCAGACAAATAAATAAAGATATTCTTAAATAAATTAAAAAACGATATCAATATTAGATCTATTGTTCAAATTCAGTCACTAAATTGTGTCTGACTCTTTGTAGCACAGACTACAGTATGCCAGGCTCCCCTGTCCTCCACTATCTCCTGGAGCTTGCCCAAATTCAGGTCCATTGAGTTACTGATACTGGATATATTGGGGGGAAAATCCCGTTCTTGAACATGCAAAAGATAGGTGGGCCATAATGACCTGAATGTAGGTGGGCCCTGATGAACCCCAGTGTAGGCGGGCCGTGACGACTCCGATGAAGGTGGGCCGTAATGACCCCAATGCAGGTGGACTGTAATGACCCCAAAGGCCGGGCCCAGCACAGCCCTTTGGCATCCTCATCTGGGTAGCTCTGAGGCGTCTACTGAAGACTTCTTGGGACTAAAACAGGGTGGATCAAGGAAAAAGGGAGAAGACTACAGACAAAGATGGAGAAGGCTGCGATCTGAAACTGGGCTGCCTGGGTTTAACTTTTCAGCTCCACAAGCTGGGCAACCTTGGGCAAGTGCTCCAACCTCTCTGAGCCTCAAGTTCCTCATCTGTTGACAAGAGGATGATGACTGTTCAATCCTAGTGATTTGCTTTAGGGATTAAATGGGGATGCCACCACTTAAAAAAGCTCAGCACTTAATAAAGAGCCACAGTGGTCATGTATGTGTGGTTTAATGCCCTGAGGAGAAGGAGGGAGGCGGGGAGAGAGGGAGGGAGGCAGGGAGGGCTTCTTGAGGATGTGTCTCCTCCCCAGGGGTGGAATGCAGCCGTGCGAATCCTGACACCCACCCCCCACTGCAAACTCAGCACTCTCCCAGAGAACAGCTGCCCGGGGGTGTCCATGACCCAGCTCTGTGGCTGCCTCTCGCCAGTCAAGCTCACTGATGGCGACAGCGAGGTCTCCACTGGAAGCTCCCAGGTGATGCTGAAGCTGAGGCTGCTCAAAGCCAGCCATGGTTTTGTCTGCCTCTGCTGAAACCCCCAGTGCCCCCACCTCATCCCCCATGCCGCTCCCCCCACAATTTGCCGGCTCCGGCAGTGGGGGTGGGTCTGCCATGCCTCTGTGCTCTCTGGGGTGAGGGGGCCAGGACAGACACGTCCGGAGAAGTTTCTTGGGAAAGTAACTTCAATCTGGGGTGAATCTGGTCCGCTTGTCACATATGAAGATACAAAAGGAGGAAAGGGGAAATGGAAAAAAGGGAAATTGGTCCAATAACCATTTAATGGGCTGATCCAGGATGGCAATTGGGGCAGAGGAGGAAGAAACCAGATGGAGGCACTGGCTTTGCCCAGCAAGCTTGTCAGCCATACTTCAGAATCAAGTGAGCCCAGGATGGGCCAGTGAAGCTGGATCAGGGCCTCGGTACCTAGCAGGAGTGAGGGCTGCACACGCGCGTTTCATGCGCTCGCCTCTGCAGGGCTGCACTGCAACTCCAGACAGAACACGCTCAGAAAGCTATTTCCTCTGCAAGCTGGACCTTCCATAAAATCACAGCAGCAGCATGTCACCTTCACAGGTGACATGGGGAGTAGGGGACATTCCCCCACACCTCAGTGTCAAGGAAGGCAGCCTCGTCACAGCTATGGGGGCACAAGACCACAGACCCAGGCGTGGGGACCCCTCCCTGGTGCCCAGCTGGGGCAGCCAGCCCCGGGGCAGCGCCGTCCTGTAACCAGAGGAGGACCATGGTCCCCCCCCACCCAACACACTGCGTGTTTCTAAGGCTGTCCCAAGTTTCCGTTCCCATATCAAAAGCACCTTTTCTGCTGAGGCGGCAAGACCTGCCAACAAAACAAGCCTCTGGGACCCACATTTCTGTAACACGCCTTCCCTTGAAAAGCACTTCAATGAATCACTGAGGTTAAGTAGTATCGGCAGCTGGGTTGGTGGAAGAAATCCTTGTGAAAGTCAGACAGAGGTGCTTGGGCAGGGGTCCCCCTGTGCCCTGCCCACCTCCCAGGTACCCCGATCTTGACAGACAGCACCTCCTCTCCAGGCCCCCAAACGGAAAACCAGACATGCCTGAGATCCTGCACACAGAGCCGGATGATTCCTTCCTTGGGAAGTGATCTTTTTAGCAGCGAGGGAGCCAGTCACCCCAAGTGCCCTGCATCTGGTCACGCCCCCCACCCCCCGACCCCACCCAGGGAGCCCATGGGTCTGCCGCTGAGGCATTGCCTGGGAGCCAGTTGGAAACGCAGAGTCTTGGGCCTGGCCCCAGCCGACTGCCTCTGAGCAGCCCTATCACAGGTGATCTGTGTGCCCAGGTGGGTGGGGGCTGTGGCCTGGGTCCTCAAGGCAGAGGTTGGCAGGAAACACATCAGAAAGAAAGAAAACGGAGGCTCGTCCAGCCCATTCCAGGAAGCCAGTCCTGAAACATAACGGACTCCCAAGAAAACAAATCTAGAAGCCGACAAGTTTAACAGAAGTCACAGGCAGAGCCTGGCAGGGCCCCATCCTCGCCAGACCCACAAGGGTGAGAGGCGCATGGAACAGGCTATGGATTCCTTGGCCCCAGACGTTCTAGAAGCCCTTGGTCATTTGGGGTCTTGGGAAGCCCAAGGCGGAGGCAACACCTCTTCCAGGCCCTCCTCTGCACCCCAGCTCTCTCTGCTCCTCCAGATAGCCCCGATTCCCCGACTAGCCAAGCCAGCCCGCAGCTTTCAGGAGCCTCGTGTTTTCTTGCAGCCACACCTGCAGCCCTTGCTTTCACTTCAAACAACCCCACCCGACCAGAATCCGGGCCATCCGAGATCAATCCTGGCCCTCTTGGCCACAGAGCTGTCCCTGGCTGGCCTCCACGACCTGGGCTGTTTCACAGCAGGTCTCCGTCTCCCTGCAAAAATCTCCCCCAAAACTAGCTCAGGACCCTGGATCCTGCCGGAATCTAGAATGAAGGTCATCCCTGGCCCCTAGCAGCACCCTGGCCCACGTCCACAACCCTGGCCATGACCCACTCCCACACGGCCCGCCCGCAAGTATTGGCCTCATGGTCTCCCGGACACCTACCGGAGGATTGGCGGAGTTCTGGAATGTTTCCGGCCAGTGCCCAGAGATGGGGGAGCTCCAGGAGGGAAGCCCTCGATCCCCAGGCCAGGGGAGACGGAAGTGGAGTGCAGGCAGCTTGCTGGTGCCCCAGGAGCAGGGCGCCTCCCTGCCAGTGGCCGGGCCCTGCGGGTCCCCAGGCCTCCCTCGCCTGGCTGGATCAGCCCTGGCCGGAGTGAGCTCCACCGTCACCAAGGGGAAGCAGCCCTTGGTTACCGCTGGCTGGGAGAACACAGAAGGCAAAACAAACACTGGACTGGCTCCTCACTGCTGGGAACAATTACAAGGTAATCGGCCAGTTTTTAAAAGCCCTCCAGAAGGGAGGCTGCTGGCCCAAGGGGAGGCTGGTTTGTAAGCCATTCCCTCCCTCCTGCTGCTGCTGCGTCCTCCTCAAGACCCAGGGACCCTCTCTCCACCCCGCGCAGGAACCCCCAGCAGAGCAAGGCTGGAGTCTCAGAGGAAGCAGGGCACACAGTCCCAGGTGGGCAGCGTGCCACTTCAGTGCCCAAAGCACGTTCCAGAATCCTGGCCAGCCTGCAGGGGCAGACTCACCTCATCCCCCTTCCTAGATCCCTTCTAGAAAGCAACCACCAGCTCTCTTGTCCCCAAGCAACTTGTCATGAAACTAACAGAAACTCACCAGCGAAGAGTAAAGAGCTCATTTGCCAGGCTCCAGCCGGGGCTGGTGAACTATCTGCCAGGATGGTGCCCAGACCATGGCCACCCCGCAAGGACTGTCCCCAGGGAAGGGGGGTGCTTCAGGTACAGCCCAGGCACTGATCCCCAACTGTTGCCTTTCAGCAGACCTGGGACCCTCAGCCAGTCACATACCTCCTCTGAGAAGACATCCCAGAGTTTGGGGTTTTGGTTGTGACCCCAGACCCATAAGCAGAAACCATGGGGAGCCCCCAGTGGAGAGGGGGAGGGCTGAGTGACACCCAGCCCCATCTCCAGGTCCCCCCCAGGAGGGGCACGTGCAGGAAGAGGTTTCTTCCGCCCCCACCGCGGATCCTCCATGTCCTCCAGGCACTGGTTTCAAGCCTCCCTCTCCCCCTGCTCCCTCACGGGGAAGGTGCAGCACCTTTCTGGGGTCAGATGGCTGACCTCAGATGGGGAACGTGGTGGCAGGTCCAAACCTCAGACAAACACGGCCTGTCTCACCCTCTTGAATTCCCCTACCCCACCCTGCAGAGGACACTGGTCAGTTCTCCCATCCTGTAGAAGCCATGCTGGCCTTGGCTTCATGGACCTCCTAGGGGACAGAGATTTGGAGAGACAGAGAGAAAGAGAGAAGCAAAAAGAGAGACAGAAACACACAGAGACAGAGAGAGAAACAGAGAGACAAGGACAGAGACAGAGAGAAAAATCAGAGGTGGAGACACAGACAAACAGAGACTCAGAGAGCAGAGAAAGAGAGAGACACAGAGACTCAGAGAGACAGAGAGAAAGCGGAGAAAGAGACAGAGAGACAAACAGAGAAAGAAGCTGGAAAGGAAGCAGAGGAATGGGAAGCAGGAGGGTGGAGGCCCCACAGCCTCAGCAGACTTGTGTTGGCCCAGGGTCCCCATCAGGAGGGCGGGGCTCAGGCTCTGAGTGGGAGCTGCACCCCCCTCCCCCGTGGTACTCAGTGGGGAACCCTTCCCCAGTAAGGCACTCAGAGGAGCGGGGCAGGGTGAGAGGTTGGGGTGCACCTCTGCCCACCTCCAGCCTCACCCTGCCCCCTCCCAAAGAGAGTTTGCTGTCTCCAAACCAGGGAGGTCTTGAAGCTAAAGCAAGTCAGCAACCTCACTGACCAGTTCAGCCAGTGGCCCCAGGGAGGGAGCCTGGGCTATGCTTTGGAAGCGGCAGCGGCAGCTTCACCAGACAGGCTGAGCACCTTGAGGAGTCCCCGCTTTTTAAAAAATCAAATCAGCACATTTGGAGGTAAAGACCTGGCTCACCTGAGTACCTGGTCACCCTGCTGCCCGGCCTAGTCTCTCTCTGCTTGTCTCAGAGGGACCCAGAGGCCAGTCCCCGCCCTCACCTGCCCCAGAGGCATAGAGCTGTTCTTCAGGGGGTGCTGAGTGGTGGGAGTTAACACTGTGGTTAGAGTCTCA
This sequence comes from Oryx dammah, assembly GCF_014754425.2. Taxonomy (NCBI): domain Eukaryota; kingdom Metazoa; phylum Chordata; class Mammalia; order Artiodactyla; family Bovidae; genus Oryx; species Oryx dammah. The sequence goes on along the minus strand of NW_024070205.1, from coordinate 36,393,032 downwards.
GACGTGGCTCTGAGATGCTGAGAACTGAAATGGAGCATTTCTGGCACAACTGGACAGAAACTCTCAGAAAGACCCCTCCACCTCTCACTTGAGTTGATGGAGAAGTTTCTTCCAGACATCCAGGTTTGACTTTGATCCTAGACAGGGAAGAGAAGGGGCCAAGCATCCCTGGGCTAAGATACCAGACCCCCACTTGGCATCCCCACCTCAACACATTCCTGCCTCCCTTTGAGGACCTGGGCATGGCAAACATGGCTGCTGTACCCACCAGGAGTCTGGTTGGCTAGGGACGAGGCCACTCAGTGCCACTTTCTGTTTAAATATCCACAAACTGGCATTCTCCTGTAGTCTTTCTCCTCACATGGTGAAGGAAAATTTAAGCCATCAGGAAAAAGTAAAGAGCTTCTTAACACAGCCCTGCTCTTCTCTTACCACTAACAATCCATTTGGTAAATTTGATGGTCTGTCCCACAAAGCAGAACCTGGTGGGAGTGGTGGGGAGGAGACAGGCCAGCAAACTGCCTGGTACTCACTGCTTCCCAGCAGAGATGATGTCTTCAAAGAGCTACAGTAGAAGCAGGATGCTCGACCTCGGGGGTTGCTGAGATAGGTGGGGGTGGAGGTGGGGTGGGACTCTCGGGGACATCCCCTTTGAGAGGTTCTGACCAAGGCTGGGATTTTAATAGCAAGGGTGAGCTGAGGGAGGAAGCAGACAGACACCACCCTTGCTGTGAGAGAACCCTTCCCCCATCACAAACAGAAGTGAGGAGGTGTATTTGGGACCCAAAGGGTGGTCAGGAGATTAGAATGGCATTTGGGAATTTTGAGCAGTAACTGGAGAGAGGGAGACAGAGGGGCGGGGAACATAGTCTGGATGACAAAGACCTTGAATGTCATGACGAGATGTCTGGACTCAGGCACAGGCGCCAGATAGGGAGGCAACGGATCAGAAAGCCTGCTCCCAGGACCTCCCTGGTGGTCCAGTGGTTGAGAAGATCCCCTGGAGAAGGGATAGGCTACCCATTCCAGTATTCTTGGCCTTCCCTGGTGGCTCAGACAGTAAAGAATCCTCCTGCAATGCGGGATACCTGGGTTCCATCTGTGGGTTGGGAAGATCCCCTTGAGGAGGGCATGGCAACCCACTCCAGTCTTCTTGCCTGGAGAATCCCATGGACAGAGGAGCCTGGTGGACTACAGTCCATGGGGTCGCAATGAGTCGGACATGACTGAGCGAGTAAGCACACACCAGTGGTTAAGAATCTGCCTGCCAATGCAGGGGCATGGGTTTGATCCCTGGTCCAGGAAGATCCCACATGCCTTGGAGTAACTAAGTCCGTGTGGCACAACTATTGAGCCTGTGCTTTAGAGCCCGGGAGCTCATGGGCCACAACTACTGAAGTCCTTGTACCAGGAGAGTCCATGCTTTGCAACAAAATAAGTCACTGCAGTAAGACTGAGCACTGCAACTGGAGAACAGCCCCCGGTCGCTGCAACTAGAGAAAACCCACAAAGCACAAAGACCAGCACAGACAAAAATAAATAAATACAATGAAGTTTTAAAAAGAAAGCCTGCTCCTAAGTTCAGCCAGTACTCCACTGGATTTCCGGATAGAACCAGAAAACACTGGGAATGGAGAAGTGACATCCCCTCTTTCCATAGAGCAGCTACCCTTGCACAGCTTAACGAAAAGAGCTGTGGGTGCAGATGTTCCATAAGTACTTCAGGGGAGGTAGGTGAAGAACCAGGAAGAAACAATTAGAACATTTCTTTTACATAAACAGAAAGCTTGATATGTGTTTACATTCTGAGAAATATCACTTTAAATCAACACCATGAGAAAGCAACTATAATTTTTCACCTGAAAAAATGAGATGATAAATACCTAATCTGCAAAGAGGATAATGAATATACCTGAAGAGGCCAAAAAGTTCCCAGAACATAGGCTGAGCACCTGCTCAGATAATACCTGACGTGTACATGGCCTTCACTGTGTGGGGTGCATTTGGGCACCTTGCCTTTCACGTGTATTCAGGGTTTCGGTGGTGGCTATAATTATTACTGTTGTTGTTCAGCCACTCAGTCATGTCCGGCTCTTTGCGACCCCATGGACTGCAGCACACCAGGCTTCCCTGTCCTTCACCATCTCCTGGAGTTTGCTCAAACTCATGTCCATTGAGTCGGTGATGTCATCCAACCATCTCATCCTCTGTCATCCCCTTCTCCTCCTGCATCCCAGCATCAGGGTATTATTGCTACATGACATTTGGGTAAGCAGATCTTAACTCTGACGACCATCTTCGAGCCACTGACCGCAGAACCAGAGAACCATAACCTTCTTTTAAAGCGCAAAAGGGGGACTTCCCTGGTGGTGCAGTGGTCAAGAATCCCACTTTGCAATGCAGGGGATGCGAGTCTGATCCCTGGACAGGAAACTAAGATCCCACAAACCTCGAGGGGTGGCCAAGAAAAGGAAGGAAGGAAATTTTGGTACACACTGTAAAGTAGACGCACCTTGATGACATGATACGAAGTGAAAAAAGCCAATTACAAAAAAAGACAAATACTGTGTGATTCCACTTATACGAGGTATCAAGAGTAGTCAAATTCACAGAAGGAGGAAAGGTGGGAGACACGGGGAAAGGAAATGGGGTGTTAATATTTAATGGGGACATAGTTGCCCATTACATGAAGATGAAAAAGTTCCAAAGGTGGATGATGGTGATGGTTGTACAACAATGCACTGAATGCCACCATCAAGGGGTGTGCTCTTAAAAATGGATAAAATGGAGTAGTGTGGAAGCATGGTGATGGTTTAGTTGCTAAGTTGTGTCCGACTCTTGTGACCCCAGGAGCCTGCCAGGCTCCTCTGTCCATGGGATTCTCTAGGAAGAATACTGGAGTGGGTTGCCATTTGCTTCTCCGGGGGATCTTCCCAACCCAGGGACTGAAGCGGGTCTCCTGCACTGCAGGCAGATTCTTTACCCACTGAGCTATGAGGGAAGCATAGAAGCATATACCCTACCATATATAAAATAGATAGCCAATGGAAACTTGCCATATGACTCAGGGAACTCAAACAGGGGCTCTCTAACAACCTAGAGGGGTGGGAAAGGGTGAGAGGTGAGAAGGAGGGTCGAAAGGGAGGGGACATATATATACCTATGGCTGATTCATGTTGATGTATGGCAGAAATCAAACCAAGATTGTAAAGCAATCATCCTTCAATTTAAAAAAATCTACAAACAAACAAAAAAATCTAAAAATGGTTAAAATGGTAAATTTTATGTACACTCTACCACAATTTAAAAAGTGCTTCATTTTATATGAAAATAAGGAAGGAAAAAAAATATGAGATACAAAAAGTGATGGAAAGGGGAGTGGGTCCCTCTATTCTGACACTACAGGAACAAATGCTGGACAAAGCTACGGTGTTTGACCACCACCCCTGGATCCACCTCATCAGCATTTCTAAGCCAACCGCCGGCCAAAGCTGTCCACACATAGACCTGCTGTCCCAGAAGTCATGCTGCAAAGTTGGCAGAGACAGAATGTCATCGTTTACTTGGCTAATGGGTTCCTTAGAACACCCTGGCCAATCTCTCTTATTTTGCATTTGGAATAAGAAGGACTTGAATACCCGTGGGGGGTGTTCATATGCTGCTTCTCACTGCAGGTGCGTCACAAACCTCATCAGGAGGCAGCGCTGGCAGGAAACAGAGGTGGACTTAAAAAGGAAAGGCCAGGCCTCAAACGGCTAAGAAGCTGGGACAGGTTGCTATCCAGGAAATGACTCATGTCTCCCTTGGTCCCTTGAGGCTGCTCGGGAACAGACACTGAACAGCACACACGGAGATACTCAAGATTCTCAAGAGGAAGGCAGCTTCTGCTGGACTCCCCCGAGGACCCTGGGACACCTGGGGTGGCAGGTGCCCAGCACAGCCCCCAGGGGCGGCTCATCCACGCTCACGGGTGAAGCACCACTGAAACCAAACCAGAATGGCACAGAGCTCAGTGCCAGGGCTCTTTTCCTGCAGCCGCCCATACTTCCTGTGACCTCGGTCACCCTCTGTGCACTCAGGCTGCAGAAACCAGCAAGCTGACTTCAGGCCCCAGACACTTCAGGGAATGCGCTCCTCCACACTAGGACCTCCTGATCAATACATTGAATGACCTGAAAAAGCATCTACCTTGCAACTGCATTTGAAAACCCTGACTGTGACCTTGACCTTGAAATATTCGTTTCTGTGACAGTGTGCTCCCTGTTCTGCAAGGCTCCCACCCAGCTCCTTTGCCAGTTTTTCCTCCTCTCTTTAATCACAGATGTTCCTCTCTCCATGGGCTCCTCTGCTCTCACAGCTCCAGGGAGCATCTCCCCTTGAAATTGACACATCACCCTTATGGCAACCGCATTATTGAACAGCAACCTTATGGCAACCCTGCCCTGCATCCCACACAGCTCCCTGCCAGACTCAAACATGGCCCCCTCCCAGCCTCTACATCTCTGCCAAGTTCTGTCCTCCTTCTCCTGGTTAGTCACCCAGATTCAAACCCCTCATCTTCCTAGATTCCTCCTCGTCTTGGCTTTCCGCATTATCATCAAATGGTAGAAATCCCACCCCCAGAGTTGCCCAAATCTGTCCCTCACTCTCACGGTTCAAGTCATCATCACCTGCAAAGTTAGTGTAGGAGTCTCCAAAATTGGTCTCCCTGCCCACAACACTTCTCTGACCCCGTCGGATCTTCCTAAAAGACTCATTTAGATATTAGTCTTTTTCTTTTTAAATTTTGAAAATATGTAACTCAAACATGTACAAAAGAGACACATATTTTCAGCAACTAAAATGAACCACTGTCAACAGCTTGTCACATTTGCTTCTGGTCCTTTTACTGCATAATGGTCAAATGGCCAGAGGACCTGATGAAGCAACTCGGGAACAAAAATTAAATGCAAGTGATAAGCTTATACCCAAAAACACCTGACCTGTCTGGTAAACAGGGAAACAAAAAATTAAGTACTAATAAGTGACCCATCACCTTGCACCCCCTGCCCCAGATTTCTACACAGTCAGTAGAGAGATGGCACCTCCTACTGATGGGCAGGGGAGGAAGTTGTGCACCAATGTGGCTCGTGGACTTTGAACCTCGCAGCTTTGGGGAAATGAACTGAGGGCTTAGCCAGCAATGCTGCTCCTGGAGCGTGGGCCACAAGAATAAAAGCACTTGGACAGGGGATATCTACACCAGTGCTTATTACAGAGGCACTGCCATTTTCTGCCAGTCCAAATGACTGACCAGGTGGCAGGTGGCCAACTCTCTCACATCTGTACCATGAACCATTCATCACACAGCAATCAAAAGAACAAGGTAGAACCACACTGAAGCCTGGGGGCATCTCCACATGCATTCAGTGGGAACAACAGGGTAGACTATGAAAGGAAAGCCCATTTTAATCAGTGGTGTCCCCTGATTTTCTGATGGTCTGGTGGCTAAGACTCCATGCTCCCAATGCAGGGAGCCTGAGTTTGATACCTGGTCAGGGAACTAGATCCCACATGCTGCAACTAAGCATTTGCATGCTACAACTAAAGATCCCGTTCGCCCTAAGAACTGGTGTAGCCAAATATTTTTTAAAAACGCAAATAATGGTGTCCCCAAAGACACATACATATATGCCTAGGCAGGAAGGAAGGTATGCAGTTACTCAGGGTGTCTTACCCTTCCATAAAAGGTTTAGGTTAAAAGGTTTAAGTTAAATGAATTAGAAAAGAACAGATGTTGGCAAGGATGTGGAGAAATTGGAACCCTTGTGTACTACTGGTGGGGACGTAAAGCGTACAGGCACTATGGAAAACAGTATGGAGGTTCTAAAAACATTTCATTTCTGGGTATAGACCCAAAAGAATTGAAAGCAAGGTCTCAAACAGATATTGTACACCTAGATATTCACAGCAGCATTATTCACAATAGGCAAAAGGTGGAAGCAACACAAGTGTCCATCAACTGGTGACTGGATAAACGAAACGTGTAGATCCATCTGACCTTCAAAAGGGAGGAATTCCTATCACAGGCTACAACATGGATGAACCTTGAGAACATCATGATAAGTGAAATAAGCTAGTCACCAAAAGGCATATACTGCGTGATTCCACTTGCATGAGGTAACAAGAATACCTCAAATTCATAGAGACAGGAAGTAGGATGGCAGATGACAAAGGCTGGGGGAGCGGGGCATAGGGAGTTGTTTGTTTCTCTAATGGAGACAGTTTCAATTTTGCAAGATGAAAAGAGTTAGGGAGCTGGATGCTGGTGATAACTGCCCAACACTGTGAATGTACTTAACACTACTGACCTAGACACACAAAAATGGTTCAGATGCTGTCACGCTAGAGCACGACTTGAAAAGACACATGCAACCCAGTGTTCACAGCAGTATTATTCACAATAGGTATGACAAGGAAACAAATGTCCATTGACAGAGGAATGGATGAAGAAAATGCGGTACGTAAATACAGTGGAACATTACTCAGCCATCGAAAGAATGAAAAACAATGCCATTTGTAGCAACATGGATGAGCCTAGAGATTATACTAAGTCAAGTGAGTCAGACCAAGACAAATATCATATGATATCACTTATATGTGGGATCTTAAAAAACGGTACCAGTGACCTTATTTACAAAACAGAAACTGATTCACGGACATAGAAAACAAATTTATGTTTACCAAGAGTTGGGGGAAAATGAGGAGTTTGGATCAACAGATACACACTACTATGCGAAATATATAAACAAAGACCTATTTATAGCACAGGGAACTATACTCAACACCTTGTAGTGACTTATAGTGGAAAAGAATTCAAGAAAGAAAGAATTGTGTGTGTGTGTCTGTGTGCTCAGTCGTGCCCAACTCTTTGGGATCCCATGGACTGTAGCCTGCCAGGCTCCTCTGTCCACAGAATTTTCCAGGTAAGAATACTGTAGTGGGTTGCCATTTTCTACTCCAGGGGACCTTCCCCACCCAGGGATCAAAGCTGCATTTCCTGTATTGGCAGGCAGATTCTTTACCACTAGCAACACCTAAGAAGTCCTAAGAAAGAATAGACGTGTTCTTTCAGATATAGGGCTATATCTGAGTCACTTTGTTCTACACCTCAAAAGTAACACCACATTGTAAATCAGCTATACTTCAATTTAAATTAAAAAGGAATAAAGAAGACAAAAAAAGATGTTATGGACTGGATGTGTCCCCCCAAAACTCATATGTAGAAACCCTAACCCCTAAAGTGATGGTTTTAGGAGTTGGTTCTCTGAGAGGTGATTAGATCATGAGGGTGGAGCCCTTGTGAATATAATTAGTGCCTCTATGAAAGAAACAGGAGAGGGATGATCTTCTCTGCCACATGAGCACACAACAAGACAGCTGTCTGCAAACCAGGAAGACGGCTGGCACCAGACACCAGCGCTACCAGCTCCCTGACCTGGGGCTTCTCAGCCTCCAGAAGTGTCTGCTGTTTGAGTCACCTTGTCTCTAGCATTCTGCTTAGACCACACATGATCACAAGGACAGACATCTGAGACGGGCACCAAAGGCTGCTCCCACACTGACCTCAGCCCACTTTGCCACAGAACTGCCTCCTCTAGGAACATTCCCTCCTTCCTCCAGCTGCTCCCTTCCCCCAGTTTGGCTCACACACATCTCCATGCTACTCCACACCGTCCACTCACCTGGAAGGCTGTCACCAATGAACCAGGCAGACCCTCCAGAGCCCTCTGCACATTCTCCATCACCTTAAACCCCTGCGTCCATGGGCACAGTCCCTTTCCTTTCCATAATCATTAGACCTTTTTTTTTTAATCTGGCTGCACCAGGTCTTAGTCGTGGCATGTGGGCTCTAGCTCCGTGACCAGGAATCGAATGCAGGCCCTCTGCATTGGGAGGGCAGAGTTTTAGCTACTGGACCACCAGGGAAGTCCGTCCTGTTAGGCTTTGAAACAAGCCCTCCCTGTGCGACTGGTGCCCTAAAGCAGATACCCAGGAGCTGATTAAAACCTTTACTGAGAGAGGATACCTTGTGTACCCCAAACGGTAGTTCAAGACCCACTCAGCCTGTCAGGTTTCTCCTTTCTGCACACCTGTTCCCAGACTATTCTGAACCACCTGTCCATCATCTGGGTCAATTTTCCTCCCTGGACTCTAAGGCATCAGGCCCAGAAAAAACTCTAAAAGCTTCAGAACATCAAAGTTTCGAGAATAAAGTCTGTAGGTGATACTACCCACAGAATGTTCTCCACACACCTTCCATCACACACATTTGCACCCAAGCCCATTGTCCTCCAAGGCCAAGGTCTGAGAGGTCTCTTGGACTCCAGCTGACTTCCGACTGGCTGTCAGGCTCACCTCCTGGAACAATCTCCAGCCCACTGTCCTTTGCACCCCCTCATCTGTCCCCTCCACCAGCCTCATCACCTTTCCAGAATACTCGCTGCATGCAGGGTCGTTCCCCTCTAGCACTGCGGTGAAGTCCTCTGACCATAGGGCACGCACCCTCCATCCATTTGGGATCTCACCTTCGTCTTCACCTGACCCTAATACAGAACTGAACCACCTCTTGTTCCCTCATCTTGCTTTACACACTCAGGACTCTTCCAGCAACTTGCCTGGGACACTTCCCCCCCCGCCCCCTCCGCCCCCCCCCCCCCACCCCAGCCCTGAGAACTCTCCTGCACTCCCACAGATCTTTCTACCATTTATCAACAACTCCAGCAAATGTAGGCTCCACACATGTTGGCTCAGTGCATCTTAACCAGAGTGGTTTTACCCCCAGGGGATATTTGGCCAGGTCTGGGGACATTTTTCGTGGTCACAGCTGGGGTGACATCTCATGGGTGGAGGCCTGTTACAAAATGAATCTGCCCATAAAGTCAACAGTGCAAGATTAAGAAACCCAGAGACAGAGCAGGCTTCGGATGGAAGAATATAGTGCATTCTTGGGACAAAGTCATCTTCTTGTGGCCAGAAGCACAACCTGGGACACCCATACCTGTGACTTCAGGTCAGGGCAAGGCCACGCCGGGAAGAAGGTGGCTGAGTATGAAGCCAGCACCCATTCCAACACTGTCACCAGCCTCCTGTGTCACCTTGAGCAAGACATTCAGCCTCTCTGGACATTAGGTTTCCGTTAGGTCTATAAAACAGAAGGTTGAAGGAAAGCAGCTCTTCCCCAGTGATCTGGACAGATCCTGAAAAATTGTTTCTAAGTCTGGGGAAATATATTCCCTCCAAGAGAGTCAGAGAACCCATCAGCATCTTCAAGGCTCTGAGAAGTCCTGCAGGCGAAGTCCAGCTTGGCAGGTTTCAACTCTAGTGGTTCCCACCCTGGAAGAGAAGGGGATGTTCTTTCCACACTTTTCCCCTCCACATCCCTAAGGACTCCAGCTTGGCGGGCCTCCAAATCTCTCTTGGCTCTGCTACGTCTCAATTCTAGGATGAGCAGGGCTCTGCCTCCTCCCAAGGCCACACTTCTCTGGCTCTAAAGAAGGTGTGAAAGCGTGCTGCCAGCTGAGTGCTCTCCAGTGGGATGTTAGGGGCTGCTTACTGCTCCACTGACTCTCTTCTGGGCCACACCCTGCCCCCAAGTCTCCTGAGGGTGGGCCCAGTGGAGCAAGGTCAGAGGCGTGCTTTTTGGTGGGTAATCTTGGCTGGTTCTGAGCCTCCATTGCGTCTCTCCTCTTAATCTAGACCAGGGTTTGACAATGACTCCGTGGGCCAATCTGGCCCAGTGCCTGGTTTTGTAAATAAAGTTTTATTGGCAGGCAGCCACTCCCTTTGGTTTACACATTGCCTCGGGCATTCCCGCTCACCTGCTGTAACAGCACAAGCAAGTAGTTCTAACAGGCCTAAATATTTACACTCTGGCCCTTAAGAGTTTGGGAACCCTTGATCTAGAACTTAAGAAGTGGTGTCCACCGGGACTTCCCTGGTGGTCCAGTGGCTAAGATGCTGCTCCCCCAGTGCACGGGGTCTGGGTTCAATCCCTGGTCAAGGACTAGATCCTGCACACCACAACTTAGATCCCATGTACCGCAATGAAAATTGAAGATCCCGCATGCTGCAAATAATACCTGGGACAGCCAAGTTAATTAGTAACTTTAACAAATAATTAAAAAATAAAAGAAATGGTGTCTATCATGGTGTCTACAGGAGCCAAACTTCTCCCACAAACTCCTCCAAGAGCCTGTTGTAGCAGGTCCAGGCCTCCATGCGTACCTGAATGACACACAGTGACCGGAAAACAGGAAGGAGCCAAGATCCTGCAGTCTGCCCACCCCACGGCCACACCCTCTGTCCCCCACACCCGCACGTGCCTCACCACAGCCCTCCCTGGGCCCCAGTGATGCCCCCTCCCTTCACAAACCAGAGCTCATTGAATGTATCAGCCTTTTTTTGGTTATGCACCCCGTTTACTAGCTTTAAAGCAGATATCTCCCCAAAGACATATACTGGGCACATATTAAACTCACATACTTCTGTATCAATAGATGACGTACATTATGAAACACACACCAAAAACCCAGATATTCAACCAGAGATGATAAAAGTAAAAACAAAGTTACTAATTTCTACCTATAACCCTGCAGACCATCTTAGAAACAGCCACTCTGCAGGCAGCTAGCTCATGGAACCCCAGGTACCTTCTACATGTTCAGCATGTGGACAAAGGGGACTGCTTTCTCTGTTTTTGCTGTTTCTCTTTTTTATTTTTGGCCATGCAGGGATCTTAGTTCCCCGACTGGGGCTTGAACCCAGGCGCTCGGCAGTGAGAGTGCAGAGTCCAAACCACTGGTCTGCCAGGGAGTTCCCAACAAAGGGGGCTGGGCTGGTCCACAGCCAGCAACATCGATAAGGATGGGGAGTCATCCTGACACCCAGCCCTGAGTGTCTGCCCCAGAAGATGCATGGAGGTGGGAGGAGGGGAGGTGGAGGCCTGGGATCTAAGGACCCAGGAGTCTCGCCCACCTGGCTGTGGCAGGAAGGGAAGGATTAGGGACCCCCCCAGAGATGGCGCCAGCAGCTCCCAAGGCGGCGAACACCACAGCGCATCCAAGGGGATTTTTATGTTTTGACTCAGAGGCAACAAGTCTTTCAAATTAAACCAACGCAGACTAAACTGCAGTAAAGAGGAAAGCCCCTTCCGAACAGCCAGCCGGGGGTTACCACCGCCAGGCGAGTGGGAGGGAAGACGGCTGGCTGCGGGGCTGGGGAGGTGGGGGCGGGTGGAGCAAAGGGTGACCTTGCCCTGTGGCCCCTTTCTGGAAGGTGGGCACCGCAGTTGCAGGAGAGCCCATGGGCATGGCAGCTTTGGGGTCCTCAGACTCAACCCCTAGTTCCAGGGCTGGGCCTCCCAGCCCTCATTCCCATCCTCCCAGGCCAGCCCGCCCAGCAGGAAACACTGGGCCAGAGGCAGGCAGCGACCACAGGGGAGCAACGTGGCATCTCACCTTCTTAGCCACTGCTCAGGGGGCCATTTGGGCCCCACCCACTGACTTTCTTACAGGCACTTTGGGTGACTGAGCGGTGATGCTTCATTAGCCAAGAAATCTCATGAGCACCAAAGACCCAACCAACCAAAGTCAGGGCAGAGCAAATCCAGCCCCATGGAGAGCATTCCACCAGATGGCTCCAAAGCTGCTTTTGGCCCAGCCACACTCGTGGGAACAGGCAGGGTGCAGGGTGGAGTGGGTGGGTTACTCTGACCTCACAGACCCCAGGCCCCCTGAAGCATCATCTCTGCTCCTGGGATGAGTCAGGGCGGATGAGGGGACCTGAATGTATCTTCCCTTGATTTTTATGGAGCAAAAAAAATTCAACCACAGGGAGTTTTATGCCAGCCCAGGAAGCCGGGCCACCCAAGTGAAAAGGCGGCCTCACCGGGCAGCCGGCTGCTTTTAGAAACACACCCTGCTCATCCGCCACAAACATTAGCCGGCAGCTAAAAGAGGGAAGTGAACAAAACAGCTCTCCGGATAAGAAGAGGGCTGAGAGGATGCTGGGGGCAAAGCTAATGATAGGATCCAGCTCCGCCACCCTAACTTGTCCAGACGGCCGCATATGGAGAGGGGCGTGGGGGCCAGCATGACAGGCTGCCCCAGGAGGAAGCGGGAGTGGGAGGGGGCTCCCCACCCCAGCCCTGGGGGTCGGGGGGTGGGGGGGCCAGGCTCTGTCTTGAGTCTGCCCAAGGCCCTGGCTGCACTCCCCCTCCCAACCAGCCTCCAGCTCGGCCCAGGCTCTGCCTTCTCAAATGCTTATTTGATTGTGCGGCTTCCCAGATTAAAACCACCTGGGGGGCATCCACTAGACACACAGGTCACCTCGGCAAGGTTCCCAAGTGCCCACTATGTACCGGGCACAGAGCCCTCTCAAGGAAAAGCTCAAACTCTCGCGTGCATTGTTGTTCAGTCGTCCAGTCACGTCTGACTTTTTGTGACCCCATGGACTGCAGCACACCAGGCTTCCCTGTCCTTCACTTTCTTAAAGAGGGTCAGGCATCCATATGTCTGCCCTCGACCTGTTCTGGAATCTCCCCACAACTGATGTGCAGACCCCTCATTTCTTGAGAACTCAGTTCCCAAATGCCCCAACAGCCCACTCCTACACAGCCCAAACCATCCTCAGTGTGCCCGGCCGACTGGTACCCAGAGACATGGCAGCCTGGACCACTTCTCTCCTGCACTGGCTGCTCTTTCCTGGAAATCCCAGGAGCAGCAGCAGCAGTTCGGCCACATACTCCACCCTGAGCCCTGGGGCCCCAGCGTCAAGTGTCTACACAAGCCCTCTATTCAGGGGGCAGCAGCCAGTGAGGGGCAGGGGAGGAGCTGGCTTCCAGACGGGGCTCCCGCGGCCCCCTGCTGCCCACTGGCACAGACTGGCTCACAAGGTGCCTCCTATCATAGTCCTGTCCTGGCAGCCCCCGACCGACTCGGTTTTCCAAGAAAGAATGTGTCTGGTCTGGTCCCAACAAGGCTGGCCTACAGACACGGAGAACAGACTCGTTGTCCCCAGCACAGGGACTGTCTGGACATCGTCGGGCCCAATGTCGGCTCTAAGAGGTCAAGGGTCACAGGAGTTATCATCGCAGCGACTTGTGGCTCCGAGGCGGTCACACCCATTCCCAGGGAGCGTCTGGGCGCCGGGAGATGCCGGCTGCCTCCGCCGCAGGGAGCCACACACAAAGTTCCCTTTATGGGAATGAGGTGGGCCGGGCACTGGCAGTTTCGGCCGCAGGGAAACCCAGGTTTGGGTTTTCTCCGAGGGCACAACTGGGCCTTTGTCTTGACTTTGCCCATCCCCAGCCGGGCTGGCCTCCTTGCTGGGTACACAGTGTCCAGGATCCAAGCCCTTCCAAGCCGACCCTTCCAAGACCAGGCACCTAGACACACCACAGAAGACAGCAAGGGCCGTTTCCCACTGAAACCTCCTGGAGGACCACCTGAGCCACAGAATCGCAGTGGAACCTGGCATAAAGGAGGCTGGCAAATGTGATGAAGCTAATCAGGCCACAGTTCACCAATTCCAGGAACTGGAAAGAGCCCCACAGTATGCTGGTGCCGTGTGTGCAGGGGGTCCATGGCACAGCACGGTCCATCTGGAGCCCGTTCCAGCTGCATCAGATGTGCCAACTAGCTCGGAAAAGCATGAACATGTGATTACCCAGCAGGGATCCAGTCCCCTGCTTTGGCACACAAAAATCACACGGCCTAAAAAACCTAGGAAAAAACCTAGGGACTGTGATAGAACGGAGCAACTCGGCTACCCCGAGGAGGGATTCAGGTGGCCAAGGGGAGATGGTACATCAAGCCTGCACATCATCCCCTCCTTGGGTCTGTATCCTGATTCTTCCTTCCTGCAGGAAAGAAATTCCTGAATTTCCCACTGGCTTCAGGGAGGAAGGATCCGAGAGGAGGAATGATCTGAGAGGAGGGAGAGAAGAGGCCCCAAACCAGCCCCCTGGTTTTGAGACCCTGTGGTTCTGAGACCTGACAGTCTACCCCTGAGGTGTGCGAGCATTGCAGCAGACAGGTCCTGCTTGTCACCAGGAGGCCCCAGTATCAGGGTGTCAATGGTGTGGACAGCATCCACTGTCTCACTGAGGCCCAGGAGACCTTAAGGATCGGCAGAGGCCACTTTCCAGGAATCTGGTGCCAGCGATCCAGGGCAGCCAGGTGTGAGAAGGACACAGCCTCCTTGGAGGGTAATGAACCTGGTGTTCTCCTGTCTCTGCGATGAGCACAGCATCTGGGTTCCATGAAGCCGAAAAATTAAGCCCAAATTAAGGCCTCTGTGGCAGACAGGGTTCCAGGCCCAGGTGAAGGGAAGTGCTGTCCAGTACTGACTCCAGACACTGGTCAATGTCGAAGTGCAGATCTTTGGGGTCAACTTTGTGCCCAGGGCCACACAGCAAGCTCATCTGAGACCCACCACGATCTCTGAGGGACGGTTCCCCAGGCCAGCCAGGGGGAGAGACGGAAAAACCCCAGCGACTCTGCAGAACGTACATGCGTGCACGACCCAGGCAGAGGGGCTGGGGGCTGAGGAGGGGCCCAGTGGAGCCGCCAGCCCCCTCGGCTCCGGTTCAGCAGGCATCCAGTCAAAGCTGCCGGTCCAGCCAGGGCTCTTCATGGAGCGGAAAAGGTCGGATGCTCAGACAGAGGGTCGGGAGTGTTGGATTTCCCCTGTCCGATATGACCAAGGGAAAGAGGGCCACTGGCTGGCGCATCCGGCAGGCGCATCCGGCGGGCGCTGGTCCTGGGCGGCAAAGTCCTCGACCGCTGGAGAAGGGAGAGGCGGCCGCCCTGCCCCGACTCATTCACTGCCCCTCCACAGACAGCATCAAAGAGTGACGGCCAGACACTGTCACCACGGGGAAGGTCACATGTGGGTCAGCGCCGGCGGCACGGGAAGGGAGTGACCTATTTCCAAGGCCCATTCAGGAACCTCCCTGCAAACCCAGACGTCTGACGCGGCCAGACAACAAAGGACAGGGGGCTGGGGGAGGGCTGGAGGTGTCTGAAGGTCCAGCGTGGCGCTCCCCTCCCCTCCACACGGGGGCCTCCCCCTGACCACCAGCATGGCTGGACCAGATGGCCGGACCCTGGCCACATTGGCTCTCTTGACCCTCTGAATGACTCTGCCCATGTTCACCCTCAGGGGAACCAGAGGCAGTCCTGGCCTCTCTAGAATTCGGCCCAGGAGCCCATAAGTACCTCTCTCACCAGGAATCATTCCACTTCTCACGAAGTTCTGAGAAACACCTGCCACCCTGGGTCTTACTCACGGATGCCCCTTCTCACTCAGTCATCACGTCAGGGCTTTGACATCCCGCTTGCCAAAAGGTCAAGGCATGATACAAACTGGGAAAAAATAACAAATGAGCACAGGCTGACAACTTGTGAAAGTGAGAGACAGGCAGGGACTTGGGAGTTGCCAACCCAGATTTCAAATCCCATCTCTGGCCTGAGACTTTCTGGACCTCAGTTTCCCCAGCTGCAAAAGGAGGACAATAACTCTCTGTCTCACCAGGATGGCTCGAGAGGCAGATGATGCACACGCACCCCAGTGCCTGGAACATACGGAGCGCTCCCTCAAGACGAGCTACAGGGATGGGTCCAGGACAAACAAGCAGGAGCCTAGGCACCAGGGTCTAAGCCCCAGAGGTTCGGGTCTTTAACAAAGAGCCACTCGGGGGTTGCTTGTTGCTGTTCAGTCGCTCAGTTGTGGCTGACTCTTTGCAACCCCAAGGACTGCAGCACACTAGGCTTCTTTGTCCTTAACTACCTCCCGGAGACCATAAAGAAGGCTGAGCACCAGAGAATTGACGCTTTCGAACTGTGATGCTGGAAAAGACTCTCCAGAGTCCCTTGGACAGCAAGGATACCAAACCAGTCAATCCTGAAGGAAACCAACCCTGAATATTCACTGGAAGGAATGATGCTGAAGCTCCAATACTTTGGCTACCTGATGTGAAGAGCTGACTCATTGGAAAAGACCCTGATGCTGGGAAAGACTGAAGGCAAAAGAAGGGGGTGGCAGAAGATGAGATGGTTGGATGGTATTCCTGACTCAATGTACATAAATCTGAGCAGACTTGGGGAGATAGTGAAGGATGTGGGCCTGTGTGCTGTCCTCAACGGGTGGAGAGGAATAAATAGGGAGATTGAGATTGACATATACACAACACTGTATATAAAATAGATAACTAATGATAACCTACTGTATAGCACAGAGAGCTCTACTCAACACTCTGTAATTATCTTAAAAAGAGTGGATATATGTATATGTATAACTGATTCAATTTTCTCTACAGCAGAAACTAATACAACATTGTAAATCAACTATACTCGAATAGAAATTAATTTTTAAAATGATCAGTGATATTTAATCTGGAAAAAATCCAGACTATTTAAAAAAAAAAGAAAGAGAGAGGGACTTCCCTGGTCCAGGGGAGCCTGAGTTGGATCCTTGGTCAGGGAACTAGACCTCACATGCCACAGCTAAAAGTTAGTAGGCTGCAATTAAGACCCAGCACAGCCAAATAAATAAATATTTTTTAAGAATGAAAAAGGACCCTCACGGGATGGGAGCTCAGGGAGAGTGGGTACTGAAATCCCCTGCCCGATGCTATTCCCAGGTGTGAGTTACTGGGCCCACCTTTGCCACTTGTACAACAGACTTATTGCGGCTGCTCCCCCTGAAGTTAAGAGGCTACAGTGAATAAATGAACAGTGAGGGCCCAGAACAGGGCCACATGTTGGTCAGCGGTGTCCACTGGTATTGATCTCACTGCTGCTGCTGTATTTCTAGCTTTACTCTGCCCAGAAACTGCCCCCACCCCGAGGTGCCTGCTGTAGCTGAATGAACCTCTCCATGAACTCAGTGATGCCCTTGGCTAGGCCAGTGCCCCCATCCTGTCACGCCTTCCCCATCACGACTCAGTGTGATCCACATCTTGGCATCACTGAAATCGGGCTGGTTCTGGAGCTGACAGTTCGTTACAGTGACAATGGGCAGCTCATGACAGAACGGTAAACTTTCCTCTGCATGCGCCATACATGTGATGAAACACAGCATCAGCTAGCTGCCCATGTCTGTCTCCCGCCCCGGTTCATGAGCTTCTCCGACAGCCCTCTTATCCATTTTTGGCTAAACAGTAATTGTTCACTAAAAGTCTGAGAACCAAACTGTTGAAACACCTCTCTTGAGGATACCAAGGGGATGGCTGACAGGTCAGGCCTGCTCTCCCCTGAGAAAGGGCCCTGGTACTTGAAGGCCACTCTGCGCCATCCAGAATATTTGGAATTCCACCACACACACACACACACACACACACGCTTTCTTTGTCAAGACTTCTGGCTTTACCCTCCACGTACCAGTAACCCAGAAACTCAACACTCCAGAGAATCGGCTAAGCCCAAGGAATGCAAATGTTTAAGGCCTACCGTCTGCAAGGCCTCAGCAGACTAAACTGAGGAGGTTTAAGAGCTTTTTATCAGCTCTGTGTGTGCGTGTGTGTGTGTGTGTGTGTGTGTGTGTGTGTAGAAGGAGAAGGTTCAAAGGGAAATAGGACCTTATCCAGTACCTGTAACCACACTGCTGCCAGGCCCACTGCCTTGGCCTGGGGAGGGGCAGAGACCCAGGAATTGAGACGATGGAGGAGAAGCAAGAGGCCTATTTTTAAAGGAGTGGAGGGATTTCCACCAAAGCCTGAGGGGTGACTCCTTCTGGTCACACCAGTCTTTTACCACCATAGCTTCCTATAATTCCGTTCCCTGAAAACCAGCCACGATGGGAGATGGGGCTTCAGAAACACCAGTGTCGTAATGAAAAGTCCTCACAAGGGAACAATAGACACGGGGCCCACCCTCTAGGCTACGTTGAAAGGAAGGACATGATCAGCGGGAGCGGGCGGCAGCCAATCGGGGGGTGCCTACAGCACCCCCTACAGCCCAGATAAAGTGATGGCTAAAAAGAATTGGCTGAACAAGCCCCACCGTGTTCCAGGCACTGTCTTAAGTACCTTGGCTGCCGAACTAGTTAGATGGAGCCCCCACCTTTGTGGAGACAAGAGTCCACAAACAACCATGGAATATGAGCGGACTGGATCAAAGATGCTAACTTTCCCATAGTCAGTGAAGAGGCTGGCTAGCTCATTCATTCACTCATTCCTCCAAGTTCTTCCCACTAGCCCGGACCTGGTCCTAGCCAGTGTGCTAGGCAGACATCAGGACCCGACCAGAGAGAACCAAGATCTCGCCCTGGAGGAGGTTTCAGCGACTCCCACCACATCCCCAGGACTTCCACAGCACCTCCTGGATTCCTCACAAGCCTCTCAGGCCAGGTACTGAGCACAGGGGCCAGCCCCAGTTCTGTATCGCCAGTTCCCAGGGTGACATGAAATGAACCCACCTAGCTGGGGGTGGCGGGGGGGAGGAGGTGTTGCCAGTGGACCCTGAAGATAGAAACGCACCCAAAACACAGAGGGTGGTCCTGGCCTGACAGACAGCAATGGTTAATTATCACCCTCCAATCTATCCTGTTCCTGCTATAACCTCCCTGCCTAGAACAATGGTCATGACATAGTGGGTGCTCAGTAAATATTTATAGAAGGAGGTAACTGCTATGTAAATTTAAGAGGGAGGCAAAGACAAACTAAAGGAGGGAGGAGGGTACCCAGAAACAGTGAGACACAGACACCAACCTGGACATCCGGAGGGCTTGGCAGAGAACTCTGACCCTGTCCATGCAAGTGGCCCCACTGCCACAATAGAAGTCACTTGACCCAATGGGTTTGAAGCGTGAATCCCCCTCTGCCCTTCTGAGAAGGAGAGTCCAACCTCTGACTCCAGAACTGGGCAGGCAGGTGGCCAGGTCAAGGCCAGGTCCAGCCAGGGTCCTCCCACGAGATCCAGGAGACGGGAGAAGTGGGGAGGCAGAAGCTGGGGCAGCCACAGGACCAGTGGGTGTGGACTCAGGAGCTCATGTCAAGGGGGCTATCCTGTCTCCAGGACAAGACTCCAGGCTAGATGGTGCTTTGAAACCCCGCCCTTGGAGAGGTGGCCCTACCAACATCACCCCCCACCAAAAACCACACCGGACACGCCTGTGTGGGAGAAGCCTGAACATCAAAGCCACAGAAAATCCATCACCTGTTTCCAGTGCAATTCAGTTTCACTCTGTCCCTTCCCCCCCGCCTCTGATCTGAGGGGACAGCTGGGACTGCTCCACGGTTAGGTCTTCTCCCCACTCACCATCAGCTGCACAGGCCAAGATTTCCCCAAGTGCCTAACCTCAGACATCCCCCATCTCTTCCTAAACTCCAGAGGGGACCAGCCTCCACCTGGGGTCCCAAGCAGGGAGTGGAGCAACAGGGCCCAGCACTGCTTCCGTCCCTGCAGACAGCCTCTCCTCCTGCTCCTGCATTTCAAGGCTCCAGAAGAGGAACAGCCACCGGGGTGTGCCCTGAGGTGGGTGGGGCTTGTCCCACAGTCAAGGTCAATAGCATGTGGCTGGGGTGGCCCCGTCTGCCTCTGTCGAAGCCTGCCATGTCCACACTCAGCCTGCAGCCTACAAGGTGCTTCTGCTTGTTGCCCTCTCCGCACCAGGCCCTCGGCTCCCACCTCCCAGCCCCCACCTGCTCTCTAGGACTCAACTACAGCAACACCCAGCAAGGTGGGCTTCCTGGGCTAGGGGGCCCTCCTCGGAGCTGTGCACCACACCACTCACACTGTTCTGTCTACAGCTCACACGACTGTCCCCACCACGGACAGAGAATCCTCGGGGGTCCCCACTGTGTCCAGAGCCCTGCTGAGGCACTGACCTGGGCGAGCCGCCTGAACTGCTAGATGACAGAAGAGCAGTTCTCCGAGGCACCATGTAGTTCAGTCCTTTGTTTAGTCCTTGCGGTGATCCTCACACCCACTTTATAGACGTGGAAACTGAGACTCAAAGAGGCTAAGTCATCTACCCAGGATCCAGTTCGAAAAGTCAGAATCAAAACTCACGGTCCTGAGACTTCCCTGCGGGTCCAGTGCCTAAGACTCCACACCCCCAGTACAGGGAGTCCAGGGTTCGATCCCTGGTCAGGGAACCTAAGATCCCACATGCCGCAAATAAAGATCCCGTGTGCTGCAACTAAGACCCAGTGCAGCTAGATAAATAAATAATCAATAAATATTAAAAACAAAACCTCCCAGTCTTCCCAGCCTGATGAAAGCCTGAGACTAGAGGCGGTGGGGGGTCTCGGGGACAAAGAGGGACATCGTGTTCTGCCTCCTGTACCATCGATGCCTGAAGATGCTGCACTTCAGGCAAGGGCCCACACTGCAGGCGAGGAAGTGTGAAAAGGAGGCAGGGGCCAGGGAGGATGGGCAGCCTAGGTGGTACAGACCTGGAGGGACCAGACCAGGGGAGGCATGAGCGGCCATCTCCCAGGCCAAGGGCCAGGGGCATCATGGGACTCTTGGTGCTCATATCTATCTTCACCCCTCACCCTGCACCCCCAGCAGGCCACAGGAAGCGCCAGCCCTCCCCACGCAGCATCAGCCCAGAACAATCTGCCCGGAAAGGGAGAGGAAGGTGGCGGCTTCCTCTGGTCCCCACCTGGCTGTCAGAGGCACGGTTCCCCTGGCTCCCAGGGGAAGCTTGGTCAGACCCTCACGCCTGTCCGGGAGCTCCAGGGAAGGCCCAGGGCTCAGGGAAGTTCCAGAAGAACCTGGGCACAAAAACCCAACCAAGATTGGGACTCCCCTCAGGTCTTCACCTGGGTCCCCGTTTCCTGTCTGTGTGGCTAGGGCAGGCCAGAGCCAGCACACGGATCGAGGCCAGAAGGTCAACAGAGAATAAAAAGCATCCACCCAAGAAGCCCGCGGAACTGCGGGGGCTCAAAAAGATCAGCCCCCTTGCCACAGGAAATCAGCTGCGCACGACTTCAAAACTGTCTTCTCCCACCTGGTGGTCTGACACTCTCCAGCCCGTGCAGGCGCACACGTGCACGCAAGCACACACACACACTTTACCCCTTGGCCCTGGAAGCCAAGGCAATGAGTTTAAATTTTGCCTTCCAACCTGGATCCTGGACAAATGACTTGGCTTCTTTGAGCGTCAATTCCCACATCTATAAAAACATCTTTGAAAACCCTGGAGTCCTGCCGATTTTGATGATGGTATTTATTAAGCATGTATTACACACTGGGGACCATCTGAGCTCCTAAGCATATGCACATTCCCTCCGACCAGTGAAAGATTGCTTCCCTTCTTCTCTTCCTCCTCGCTCTCCAATTCCTACATATCCTAAGGGCTAGCTTCAGTGTCACCTCCTCCAGGAAGCCTTCCTGGATTCACCTGCTAAACCTCATCAAAATCCTCCAGAACTCTACTTGCCCCTCACTGCATTTATTACCCTCTGTCTAACATGATATTATTTCGTAGTTATCAGTATATTTGCCCTTCTTCCCTTCTAAGCAAGCTCTCAAAGGCCAGGATTAAGGACTATAAATTCCAAGGCATGTTCCCTCCTCAGAGAAGGAAGGTGTATGAGCAGTAAGGCCCCGCCCCACCCCAGGCCTTAGACTTCAGTTACAACAAGGACAGTACCTGGCAGCTCATCCATGTCAACTTATTCCATCCACAGGGTCCTCTGACACCCCCATTTGATGGATGGAAACTGAGGCCCACGTCAGAGGTAAGAAGTACTACAGCAGGACTCTGGCCACCTCCATCTGACTCCGAGGCCAGGTTCATAACTGCTCCAGCCCCCAAAGCCAGGCTAGATGCACAGCATCCTCCAGAGATGAAACCCTGGGCCAGAGATGCCACCCAGCAGAGCGCCTACACTTGCACCAAGGCAACACGTGGGCTCTGAGATCTCCATACACCCCCAGACCTGTTGATAAATAGCGACTTCCCTGAGCCCCTGGAGGCCCTCTCCATCAATCAGCCCCTTGGCTACAAGCCATGCCCCCTCATCATCCAGCAACTGAAGTGGTCACCCCCGGCATGGCAGGACCCTCAGGGCCCAACATCAAGGTTAAGTCTGCTCGGCTTGGCCAGTGCCCATGCCAAACCAGCATGCAGACATCACCTGCTGGAGCCTGTGGGGGCAGACAGACACATACACGTACTCCCTTGCCTATGGGAGGGACTCATTCCTTCCCCAACAAAATCTACTGTTCCCCGGGCACACCACCATCTCCAACTCACCTGAAGCAGGTGGCCTGGCCAGCTGGGCAGTGTTTCTTTCCCAGGCCCAGTCCCTTGGGAGGTGCAGCCAGCCCCATGGCAAGCAAAACTGGCTATCTCACTCACTTGGCACCTTCCCTGGGTCCCCTGCCCCCGCCCTGGGGGACAGGGCTGACCGGGGAGGAGCACAGGGCCCCCGTTCCCTCTGCAGGACCCAGTGGCCGCTGCACCTCCCCAACCTCCCGCACCTGGCCCCCGCGGGTAATGACTAAGCGATTCCCACCTCGGAGCTCGCCTGGCAAGGGGCCCCGCTGGCTGCCGACCGGCACCATGATGCCCGGAGCCGCACGCAGTAAACCCATAATTGGCGAGTCCTCTTCTTGGGAAAGAAAACCCCCTCCGTGTTTTGTTTTGTTTTGCCCTTAAATGAAACAAATCCACCCACGTAGTTACTGGAAACTCAAGCATGTGAAACCGAACCGTTTGCAAAGAGAATTAGTCAGCAACCTTGTGAGCCGAGGAGTGGTCCCTCCGTGGGTGGAGCCAACTGTGCTCTCGAGGTTCCCAACCAGGAGGGCAGCAGGGTGGCACCGACCTCCACACCAGGTTCCCCAAAGTCCAGCGGATTCCCTGGGGTGTGGGTCAGCTTGAGAACACATTGCCATCTGTGGGAGCATCCCCTGGCTCCAGGTGAAGGGTGAAATGTCCTTCTCACTGCTATACACAGGGGATGGTTACAAGCCAAGGCTCAGGGTCGGGCTCACGTTCAAATCCCCCCTCCGTGAAGTCAGCTGAACTTGCAGGTCTCAGTTTCCTCATCTGTAAAATGAGGACAACAGATCTCTGCCAGTGCCAGAGAGCCCCAGGGTCAATCTAAGGGAAGTTCTCTGTGCCTGGTGCCAGAGAGGCAGCCGTAAACGCACCTTTTGTAGGGGAGCAAAGGAGAGCAGGGATGTGATTGTCGTAAGGCTCTGTACCTCTTGGTGCAAGGGAATTTACTGAGCTGGTTCCCAGCCCTGCTGCTTTATCCAGGATGTAGCATGCCAGGTGGAAACTGGGCCAGGCCAGGCAGCAGCAGGTACAGGTCTCATCCCAGCGCCTTAAGCCCCAAGTTGTGTGACTCCACCAGGCTCCCTGGCCCTACCCTTCTCATCTGTACAGAAAAGGCACAGATATTCTATTCTGTGTTGTTTCTTAAAGAACAAACAAAAAACCTGGTAAGTTTTTTAAGTTTTTTGTCTACTTAAAAAAAAAATCCAGATTCCTGGCCTCCCTTAGGAGAGAAAGAAGTGGACGCTGCAGTTCCCTGGACTCCACATCTCCAGGTAAGAGAGCCACCCCCTCGTACGGGACACCCGCATGCCGCTTTGCCACAGTCCTCACCCTGCCCTATAGCCTTCCATGGGCTGCTTCATTTGTGCCTCCTTCCTGGCTCCTGGGGGCATCTGAGTTGGTGACCTAGTTTAAAAGTCTAATTTTACTTAGAAGCATGACCTTAGCCACTTGTCACTCGAAATAGCCACAGGAAGTGTCCTTCGAGAAGGTGATTAAAATCTGAGGCTTAAGGCTGATTTTTCTCGGAGGAAAACACAACAATGTAGGAAGACATTTGTGGCACTCTTGCTGAGGGAAACCCAGGCAGGGTCCTTTGTGGGGGGCGGGGGCGTGCCAGGATGGCTGCTCACAGGATGGGGAGCCCCAGCTATCCAAGCCGACAGGCTATTTTATTTAAGGGACAGGGGAGGTAGGAGTCAGCAGACACAGCTGGGCCTACTAACAGCTCAGCAGAGACGCTGAAACTGTCCAGTGGAGTCTGAGGACATTTTCAAGTTGTCTGGGTCCCTCCTGAAGGGAAAAAATTAAGACTCAGGATCTCTCGTTTCCTGGCCTCACCAATGACACTTGGCATGTTCAGCCTCCACTGCTAAGGGCTGAATGTGCTGACACAGCAAGGCCAGGTTGGACCCACCTCGATCCCACACTGCAGCATCACATGAACCCCTTCTCCCCTCCCCAGCTTGGCTCCCTCCTTTGCCTGGCTACGGTCTCCTCCAGCATCTTGCTTCCAGACCCACTCCCCACCTCCTCCAGATCATGTGCCTCCTCAGGCTCAGAGGCTGTGTGCAACAGTGATTCAGACCACAGGCTGGGTCTGTATCTAACGTGGCTGTGTGTGATCCCAGGCAAATGATTTGATTTTTCTATGCTTCAGTTTTCCCAACTGTGAAATGGGCACAATAACTGTCCCCCTCCCACACACACACACATTCAACAAGATTCCTGGGAGCAGGATAAGTTAATGCACAGGAAAGGGCTGAGCATGGTGCCCGGCATATAACAGGCGCTCAATAAACATTAAGCAAAGTGGCCTAAACCCAAAAGGAAAAGGTGATCCATATATGCAGGTCCGCCAGGAACACACACAGCCTCCAGCCCAACTGGTACAACTGGCACTTGCTGTTGCTGATCCTCTCACGTTTGCATCCTCCATAGCTCCAAACTCCACCTGGGTAGCCTTCAGTAGGTGCTTCCCGAAACTGTCCTGCTTCTATGAGAGGACAAGTGCTGAGATCACCCAGTCCTCAAAATTCAGCCCATGAGCTGCTCACCTAAGAAACCTCTACGATTGTACCCACCTGCATCTCTACCAGCACCTGGGAGACTCGGCAAACTTACGGAACTTGGCAAAACTGCAGTTCCCCTGCCCCAGTTTCCACCCTCAGAGAAGTGAATCCATTAGCCCCTCTGAGCCTCCCACTGCTACAGTATCCAGAAAGTTGGGTACCACCTGCTTTGTCTTACAAAAATTCAGGGAAAACAGGTAACCCAAGGCAAAACTTGGTCCTCAAGGAGTCCCCATGATGGAAAGAGGGGAAGCCAGCTCCATTTTTCTGCCTTGTCTAAACACAGCGACTTCACCTGACTAGGACTTAAGAGTGGTTCAACCCGAGGAGAAAAGTCCCCGTGGATGTTCCAAATGTATCTTCCTGGTGCATTTTGAAAAAAAAAAATTTTTTTTTATTGTGGTAAAAGTTTCCCTGGTGGCTCAGTGGTAGAGAATCCGCCTACAATACAGGAGATGCGGGTTCAATCTCTGGGTCGGGAAGATCCCCTTGAGAAGGAAACGGCAACCCACTCCAGTATTCTTGCCTGGGAAATCCCATGGACAGAGGAGGCTGGTGGGTTATAGTCCATGGGGTTGCAAAGAGTCGGACTAAACAACCAACCAACCAAAAGTCACATGATATAAAAATACTATTTTAACCATATTTAACTGTACAGTTCAGTGGCACTAAGTATACTCACATTGTTATGCAATTCTCACCATCATCATCTCCCGAATTTTTCCTTCCGAAACTGAAACTCTGTCCCCATCAAACACTAACTCCCCAACCCCCACCCCCTTGCCTCTGGCATCGACCATTGTACTTTCTGACTCTATGAATTTGACTATTCTAGGTACCTTGTGTAAGTGGAATCAAACTGTATTTGTCTGCATCTACTGTATCTGAAATGCATTTTTAAGGTGAACTTAATATATGTCCTACAAACAGATTGTACTTTCTGTTTTTTTAATCCCTCTTCCTGTGGCTAAAATCACACCTTGCACCAAATACCAGAGAACTCAGTATCTCAGGCAGAACCATATTGGGTGCTGCAACTTACCTTGGTCCTCACCTTTATCTAGTCCTAAGAATTTACTGAAGTATGTTAGGGGGGATGGCAGGGGCAGGAGAGGGTGGAGAAGATCACCCCTAATCTGCCTCTAAGAGAGGAGCCCCCAAAATTATTTCCAGCAGCTCCAATAATTTTCCCCTAAGTTAAGCCTTGTACAAAACCCCACCCTGCTCAAGAAAAAGGTTGAAGTGCTCTGTTCAAATGGCCTGTCTTCCTGCTGCTCTGTGTGGCATCCCTGAGGCTCGGCAGGAAATCAGGGGCCAAGGAGATGGGGTCCACACAGCCCCGCCCAGCCTTCCTTAGCAGATGGTCATGGGACACCCATGAGATGCCCAGTGTCCCTTCTCAGAAACCTCAGTGTCCCCTTCTCAGAAACCTAGGAAACAAGAACACAGTTTCAACTCTCCAAAGCACAAGAGCCCCACCTGACCCTCCTGGAACTTCACTGGCATCCCTTAGTACGAGCTGCCTAGAAAGGAAGCTGTCCACTGTATGCGGTTGAGCCCAGTGATTGGCTGGTGACTGCTCCCCCACACCAGCCTCTGCTCTGGCTTGTGTTCACATTTTTCCATTTAAAAAATACATGTAAACACTGACTGCAAACCTCAATGGGATGAGACACCCTGGGGGTGGAGTGGAGCAGAGAGAAACCCCAGTCATGGCTCAGGGATGCGCCTCTTGGGTCGGAGCTGTGTGGGCAGCTCTCAGTGTGGGCCCCATGGCAGCTGAGACAGAGCGGGCATTCAGGGAACACTGGCTGGATGCTAAAGGATTAAACAAAAAAACCCTTTATCCTGAGCTGTCTAGACACCCCTGAGAGTGACACAATGGTGTGGAAGATATGCTCTCTGGGAACCTGGAGGGCCTGAGGCAAGGGATGGGGGGCAAAGAGACAAAACATACAAAACAGCTCAAAATTGGCCCCACAGGCTGGAACTGGAAGGAAGTGGGGAAAAGCCCTATCTTTTGAACATCAAAGTTTTCCAAAGATGAAGACGATTTTTTAAAGGGACCCTGACATTTATATATAATTTATACATAATGAGAACAACTCACATTGGTGTTGCCCTTAAGATGATCCTGCCCAGCTTCACAAAGGCAAGGCAACGGTCTCATTAGAGCTTCTTAAAAGCTCCAAACTGAGAGACCCTCAGACAAGCAAGAACCCTCCCTCCCCCAGAAATCCACTGAAGTGCCCCCAACCCCAGCACTTGGCAGGGCCCCGCACCCTCCACAAAAACTGCCTCCCTCTGAGTCCTGCATTTAATATCAGGGTTGTGTGAGGCTTCCTGGGATCAACCCAACAGGCAGGTCCAACAACATGACCCATTGCCTGTGTGGCCCTCCCATGGCAGGTACAGGAGCTCTAGGGGTCTCCCCCAGGAGCCCCTACACCCGAGGGAAGGTGCAGGGCCATAGAGCAGAGGCACCACCCCAGCCAGAAACCCCAGTGTCCGTCAGCCCTGCAGCCAGATCGCCAAGCAGACAGTTAATGATCTGCTCGCCGAATGTCTAGCACATCCAGGCAAAAGGACTGGGGTGCTGAAGCGATGCTTCCAAGATGTACTGGTCAGAGTGCTGACCACAGAGCAAACGGGGACAAGATGTCTAGTTTATGCGGGCATCACAGGAACAATGTTTGGGGTAAATGGGGGGAGGGTGCAGGGTCACCCTCCTGACAACTCGAGTCCGGTGCTCAGGGCTGCTCCCTGCCACAGGGCAGCTGGCCCGTGATCCTCCTCGTGACAGCCTGCCCCTCCTCAGGGTCACTCTACTGCAGCCCACCATGAATACCCCCCAGTCTAGAGCAAGCCCCCCAGACAGTCACAGGAGCCCCCTACCAGGCCCATTAGCATACCTGGCAGCTAGCTAGTGTCTCTAGCACACGTCTCTCGTCTCCACCTGCTCGACCCCAGACTCTCGAGGGCCCAGAGCTGCTTCCCACCCTTCTAGCATGATGTCTGGGAAACAGTGCCCAGTAAATGATGCAGTGTGCTCAGCAGTCACAGCAGAAAGAACACAGCTGTTGATCAGGCCAACCCTCTATCACCCAAAGAGCCATGTCACCTCTGTGGTTCAGAAGACATCTCTGATGCTCACTTTTCTCCTCTGTGAACAGGGAGGTCATGCCTGACTCACAGGCTGTGAAATCCATCTATGGTGGCAGGCATGGTGCCTGGCACACGGGGGTGTTTAATGCAAGCTAAGACCATTTCCAGCAGAGTCGTACACAGAGCAGACAGGCAACAAGACACCCTCAAGGAGGTATTGGTCCAAGAATGGGAGGAAAAGGCAGGGAAATGTTGTCACAGGGCTCCTATGACTACCAGGCCAGCGTGCCCTCGGGTGACATCTCAAGGTCCCTCCCAGGCCACCGTTCCCACTTCTGTGCCTGTCAACACATCGTCTCCCTGCCCACAGTCATGGCACCAGGGCCGCTGACTGAGTCAAGGGTGGACACAGAGCAGATGACCCGCTGCCCGTGGACACTGGTCAGGGCATCACCGGCCCAGAGCAGAGCAGGAAGCTCTCAGTCACACCGCAGATGAGACAGTCAGGTCTCAGAAAACTGGGAGGAAAGGGGAAGAGAAAGTACCTGGCTGAAGCTAAAGCCCTGCTCCCAGACGGGTCAACAGGATTCGAAAGTGGCACCAAACTGCAACGCTATCAGAGACCAATCCTGGAAAAAGTTCCCACCCTGGGAAACCACCACCCCCAGCCTCCGAGCTGGTCCACAAAAGATACAGGTGACACTGCTGCTTGAGAGGGAAGGAGGGGGCAGGAGGGGCTCACAAACTGAGACCGAGACCAGGTCATGCCCTGAGGGCTGTGTCACGACTCTGGAAACTCACCCTACGAGTGACAGTGGCTGTTGAAGGGCTTTAAGAAGGGAGCTGAGATTTCAGGTGCTCACTTTTAAAAGATCACTGGAAAAAAATTAAGAACAACGAAGAAGTCTGCTGACTGCAAGAGGACAGTGTCTGGGTCTTTGGTGGCGATGGAAAAGGAGCCAAAGGCAGGTGTCTGCTGTTTCCTGCCTTTTCCAGGTGGATGTTTTAGACAAGCTCTTGTTTCTACCTTCGAGTGACCCCCAAGCGAGTCAGGAGGGGAAATCCAACTTCCTTCTAGGAAACACTTCAATCCACTGTGCCCCACGTAATTAGCCAGAAGCCGGACACAAAAGGCTCCAGAGTGGATGGTTCCATGTATAGGAAATATCCGGAATGGGCAAATCCATAGAGACAGGACACAGACTGTGCTTGCCAGGGGCTGGGGGAGGGACACGGGAAGGGACTGCTTAATGGGTACAAGCTTTCTCTTTGGAGGGAAAACGTTCTGGAACTAGACGAAGCTGGTTGCACAATACTGTGAATGTACTAATTGCTACTGAATTGCTCATTTTAAAAATGGGTAATCTGGAGGACTTCCCTGGTGGTCCAATGGTTAGGACTCCACATTTCCGTTGCTGGGGGTGCGGTTTTGATCCCTGGTTGAGGAACTAAGATTCCACGTTCCGTATGGTACGGCCAAAAGAAAAGAAACTTAAATGGTTAGTTTTATGTTTTATGGACCTCACCTCAATTAAAAAAGAAAACTATAATCGGCTAGTATCCCAGAGCATATGGAGACGTCCTGGAGTTAGAACTACCAACCCCATTTACATGTGTGTGTGTGCGGTGGGCATCATTTCCCCTCAAGCCTAGGGCCACTTCTGATTCTTGTCAGCCCCCACCAGTCAATGTACCAGGCCACAGGTGACATGTGACCCTCTAGCCTGTCTCTCAGCTCACTTGTTTCTGCTGCTCCCCTTCTCTGTGGCAGAGCATGGTATTTAAGTGTGTAGACCTGGGAGCCAAGGCTGCACAGTTCAGCTCCTAGCTCCCAGCAGCCCTGAACTGGTCTCAGTTTCCTCATCTGTAAAATGGGGTAACACCGACCTACAGGCCTCATTGACATTGTGACGGCTGAGCCACTTGGCCACACACAGCCCCGGGAGAGCATCCGGAGAAGCCAGCCTCCATTAGGCGGCTGTGGGTGGCCGTGCTGTGAGCCCAGCACTGTGCCTGTGTTTACGCTGCCCCCTCTCCTCCTGATCGCCTGTGTGTGGTTCTTCTTCCTACAATGGTGGCTCCATCACATCCAAACCGCCCAGCTTGGTGTTCAAGCACCCCCATGCCCAACCTGCCTGCCCACCCATGCCCACATCCCCACACTCCCTCCTGCATCTGGGCTGGAGGGTCAGAGGCATACCCCAGGAAAGTGGGTTCTCCCCTGCCTCACACACCAGTTCTATGGCGCCCAGAGGGCTCTCCACAGTCAAAGCTGCCTAGTGAAAATGTAATGAGCAAACTGGAGCAGGAAGCAGCATGTACCCCACCACGACGGAGGCCCAGGACCCAGCCACCCTGCTGTGGGGACTCATGGCCAAGAAGGTGGAGACAGCCAACAGAAGCCGTCATTGCCCTGAAACACTCAGTCACTGTCTTGAAGAGTCCGCACAAGAGCCCACCCTCCAGGTGCCTCCACTGGGTTCTGCCCCTCCCAGTGCGAGCAGCCCCCAAACTCCCCCCTCCCCATGGGAACACCCTCCAGTGTCCTCCCCTCCCCAGGGGAGTAGCCCTCGGTGTCCTCCCCCGCCCTGTGGGAGTGTTTCCTAATATCCTGGCCCCTCTCCCCCACAGACTCATCTCCTGGTGTCCTCCATCCTCTCTGCCCTCATTCAGCCCCACTCCGGCCACACACTGGCCCACACTCACCTTCCACATCTGCCATCCTTCCACCTGAAAGGCCCACTTGCCTCCTGACGACCTTCTCTTTGTCAGTATCCCTCTACTCCGTCTGCGGGGTAAGGTCATCAGGGAGACAAGCCTACATCTCCCGCTCGACAGACAGGACCCGGAGAGCCAGGAACCCCCCTCAACTCCATCCTTTGTATTCTCAGGCCCAGCAGACTGGCCACACACGGCAGGGGCTCAATAAAAGTTTGGATGAAAGAATGAACACGAGTGGGTCAATAACAGCGCACGAGAAGAGGCTTGTTCTGGAGTTCCTGATGGTCCACGGAGCCATGGGGGAGATGCCGATCTGGGAATTGAAAACTTGGTGGTCAGGTCCTGTGACGAGAGTCCAAGGGGTGGGGGCAGTCAGCAGGGTTCAGATGCTGGTGATTGAAGCTAGGAGGGGGCGAGGGGGGCCGGCATGAGGAGGCGGGAGGCCCAAGAGAGATGTGAGGAGGGGTCGAGGGTGGGGGTGGGAGGGGTCTGTGGGGGAGACAAGGGCCAAGAGGCGGCAGCAGTGGTCTGGGTGGAAGGGGGAGGGGGAGAGTGCTCTGTAGGTGGAGATGGGGCCATGGCACCAAAGCAGCAGGATGGTGAGTGGACATGCCTGGAGAGCCTGGGCAGTTAGCACGGGGACCTCCAGGAGCTGCTGGAAAGACCTGTGTGCCAGGGGAGTGAGGGAGTGGAAATCAGGTGTGTGTTGCCCTGGGAACGAGAGGCTGGATGGGGCTGGAGGAGCCTCTTCTTCCGCCCTAACAGCAGGTCTGGGAGCTCTCGGCCAAGTGAAGCCTGAGTCCTGGGGCCCCTCCCCTCTGGCTATGACCCTGGCTCCCAGGTCCCTGCATGACCCCATGAGCAGCCTCATCTACTTCTGACCAGCTGGAGGGCACAGCAAGCTGTGAGGCTGGGCCAGTCACATCGGGGAGGGGCAGGAGCCGCAAAGCCCACCATCAGAGCCCCCTTCCTCTGCATGCCCACAGGGACTCCTAAGGTCCACAATGAGGGCTCCTTTCTGGGAGCCTATAACTCTCAGGGAGAGCAATGAAAAAGCAGAGACCAAGCGTCCAGCCTCATATGAATGGATAAGCAAGATGTGGTCCATGCATACAATGGAATGTTATTCAGCCCTAAAAGGAAGGGGATTCTGACACGTGCTACAGCACAGATGAGCCCTGAAGACATCATGCTAGGAAAAGGAAGCTGGTCACAGCAGGACAATCCCATGTGATCCCAGGTATCTGATGGGCCTGGGGTGGTCTAGTTCACAGAGACAGAAGGTAGAATGGTGGTTGCCAGGGGCTGGAGAGGGGAGGTGGGGAGCTAGTGCTTAATGGGGATAGAGCTTTAGTTTCACAAGATGAAAAGAGTTCTGGAGATGGAGGGTGTGACGGTGGCAGAACAAAGGGAAATACTTACTGCCACTGAACTGTGCACATACAAATGGTTAAGACGTGGCCTTCCCCGGTGATACGGTGGATGGGAGTTCACCTGCCGACGCAGGGGATACAAGTTCGATCCCTGGTCCCGGAGGATTCCACATGCCACAGAGCAACTATGCCCGTGTGCCACAACTACTGGGCCCACGTGCTACAGCTATCGAAGCCTGTGCACCTGGAGCCTGTGCTCTAGCAGAGAAGCCAGGGCAATGAGACGCCCCCTGCACCGCAACCAGAGAGCAGCCCCGCTAGCCGCAATGAGAGAAGGCCCTCGGGCAGCAACAAAGACCCCGAGCAGCCAAAAATCAAATAAATAATTTTGTAAAGGTGGTTAAAACATAATTTTGATGTTATGTACATTTTACCATGATTAAGAAAAGAAAGAGAAAAATCAAACCCTTAAGCCAAGAGAAGTCTTTCCAGACTTCTGGCCTTTGGGCACCCAGGTGCCAATCGTGGAGACCCCAGCACATACCCTCTTTGTTGGGGTGGACTTTCCCAGGACACACAGGCCAGGCAGGAACACTAGGCTGAGGGTGTTAGTGCCAGGGTCTCTTCCCCAGTTCTAGCTGAAATGCTGGGAATGAGGGTTCCATGCCCCAGGCCTGCCTCACCTCATGCCAAACGCTCTCTTGTCGGATGGCACTAACCTGCTTTAAAAGAAGGTTCCAAAGTTTCTGTCTCCAGCCCAGACCTCTCTCTTGAGCCCTAGGCCTACTTGCCATCTGGACATATCTGCGAGACCATCTCCACCTGGGACAGGTTCAAGGCACACCCATGTCTCCTTAGCCCCCAGCCCTCCCTAAAGGGTCACCATCCACTCTGACCTCTCAACAGACACCTGCAACTCTTCCCACTTCTTCATGCCCTACGCCCAACAAGTCACCAAACCTGCCACTTTCACCCTGAAAATGTGGTCACTGCCATCCGCCCGGCAGGAAACAGACGTGACGGAACCCAAGGCAATGTTTTGAACAACCAGAGGCCCTGAGGGCAGAGCCGGCAGCTGTGTGTGACCACAAGCAGCTTGTCCCGCGAGGGCTGTTCACAGCTGGGGCACCTGTCAAGACGGTGTCACCAGGTTGACCCTAGATTCCTACTCAGCGTGGCACTGACATCCCACACGCCCCCAGCCTGGAGACCGCATGACCCACCACCTCGTTCACTCCTCCAGAGGTACCCCCAGGGCGGCCGAGGCTCCCACGCCCACCATCATCCCCAGCGGGAGTTCAAGACAGTTAAGCTCAGGCTTAGGTCTGGACAGCGCTTGCGGATCAACCACTTCCACATTCCGCTGTCCAGCCCTGCCTGAAAGCCCAGGCCTGCCTTGTCCAGGCCCAGCCTTGGTGGGGGGGCACAGCCAGGGTTGTGCCTTGGCAGCTCCTCCGAGGGAGGCCCAGGGAGCCTGTGTGCTGTCTCCCAACCAGCAGACGCATTTCTTCATTATGTTGGGCAAGGAACAGAACTTTTAAAACACAAAACAGCAGGAAGCTTCCCAAACGTTTTAGGGGTTGTGGAGTTGGGGGTGCGTGGCAACAGGACAGATCCCTCTCTAGGAGCCACCCTCCCCTTGGCCCAGCCAGGAAGGACCCTCAGCTCCAAGTCTGGAAAAGCACCTTTACCCCAGCTCACCTTCCAAAGTCCACATCTCAGACATTTACGTGCATGAAGTCACTTCAGTCATGTCTGACTCTGTGACTCTGTGGACAGTTGCCTGCCATGCTCCTCTGTCCATGGGATCGTCCAGGCAAGAATACTGGAGTGTGTTGCCATGCCCTGCTCCAGGGGATCTTCCCAACCCACAGATTGAACTCATGTCTCTTATGTCTTCTGCACTGGCAGGTGGATTCTTTACCACTAGCGCCACCTGGGAAGCCCCTTGGACACTTAATGCTTCCTCTAACAGCTTCTTAGGAAGAACTTACAGGTGACCTGACATTACGTCTAAGATTTGCTTCCCAACAAGCCAGGAAAGGGCTTCCCAGGTAGCACGGTGGTAAAGAATTTGCTGCCAGTGCAGAAGATGCAAGAGATATCGGTTCAAACCCTTGGTCAGGAAGATCCCCTGAAGGAGAAAATGGCAACCCACTCCAGGATTCTTGCCTGAAGAATCCCATGGACAGAGGAGCCTGGTGGGTTACTGTCCATGGGGTTCCAAAGAGTCAGACACGACTAAGCATCCGAGCCATACACAAGCCAGGAACAGTATGTGTGTGTGACGTGTGCTCATGTGTGGGTGGGGGCGGGCGTGCATACACACATATACATTCATGTGTGTGCATGCTGACACTTGAAGCTGGTAAGGGAACCTTATATTTCTCTCAATTTTGGTATATGTTTGAAATTTTCCATAATCATAACAATTTTTTACTTAAAAACTAACACAGGCTTCCTTAAGAAAAGGCTAAGATGATGGAGGTGGGAGGCTGTACTGATTAAGGGCTTAGGTGCCAAAACCCCTAACCTTGGCCAAGCCATGTGGACGGCGGAAGAACCCACTTGCTGCCCTGGGTTCTTAGGAAAAAGACAAGGGTTAATGTGTCAAGGACTCAGATCAGAGCCTAGCAGCAGTGCTATAACATTATTTCTCTTTATTATTCTTATTCTTACCATCATCAGCATCAGACAAGATCTCACCCATAAAGCACTTAGCAGCACAGTGCCTGGCACCTACTGGAGCAGAATTTTTACTCTTAGATTGGCAGGGGGCGGGGCGGGGGGAGGGTGCGGGATGGTGGCTATCAGATAACTGAGATATAGGAGAGCACTCGGCTGAAAGTCCAAAATAAAGATCCTTTTAATCCTCTGAATTTCATCAGTCAGGCCTGTGGAGGAACGATGAGATTATGCATCCCAAGGTGGACCGAGGCACACCCTGTGCTTCTGTCCTGATTAAGATACTCATTCTCAAACTTTTCAGGAACAAAGATAAATCGATCATGAACAACAGCCAGAACCTAGCTCTTGGGAGGAATTGTTGCAAAATTCCCAGACGAAGCTCGTGAACACAGCTCGCAAACTGTATGAATCAGAGGTTTTACTAAATGTGAAAATACAAGGCAGGCAAGTCTCTGCTCACCCGGGAGGAGAGGGAAGGTGGGAGAAGGTACGGCCCTGAGGGAACATGCAGCCATCATTCTCAGCAAAGCAGCAGGCAGTGTGGGCCTCCACCAGCTGGACACCTACCCTTCTCCCCTGCTTCAAAGGAAGATGACTCCCTGGGGCATGTCAGAGTTTTACCAGGCAACCCAAGGGAGCCCACTGAAGGGTGGTTTCAGACTTACTGGAGCAGCCCAATGAAAGTAGCCTCTCCCAGCTCCAAAGTGACATCATCGGGGACCCCAGGCAGAACCACTCCTCCCTAATAAGCCCCAGAACCCACTGATTCTCCCTAAAGCCCCAACCTCTCTGACGCCAGGCCTGCCCTGCTCGTGACTGTCAGAGCCACTGCGGTCAATGTGCCTCTGTTTTTATTCTCTCTGCTTCCCTAGTGGGAGCCAGACTGGGAAAGGAAAGGAAGTTTGTAGAGTTATTATTGCATTAGGCCATGCCACCCCATCTCTCTCTCTCTCTCTCTCTCTCCATCTACTGGGTAAAGCACGCTCTGCAGAAGACAAAGCAGTAAGAGAACAAGAGAACTGAAATGATCCGATCCAGCCCATCACTTGACATCTGGGGAGACACGAAGTGCCTGGCCCAGGATCTCAGCACTAGCGACAGTAACCAATGACAGTAACCAACCAGTAACAGTTAGGGCTCCCGAGATTTGGTCCACAAGCTCTGGCTGTGCAGTCTGGGTAAGCCAGCCACCCTCTCTGGGCCTCTGCCAGGAAAGGAAGGGTCGGCCCAGATGAATGCCCCATAAGTATTAATAAGACACGGTTTCCCCAGCTCTGTGATTCCTCAGTAGGGGAGCCACTGGGGAGGGGGTGGTGTCAGGAACCCGTTCATCAGAAAGGGAAGGGACAGTCCCGCCCCCTCGCTTGCTTTCTGTCCCACACCCAAACCAGGATTCCAGGTCTGCCCCCCCTAAATGTTCTACCCAGGAGAGAATTCTTTCAAGGACACCAGGCTTTAGTCACCAGAGATGCTTTTTTACCATCAACACCTGTTAAAACTCAACTCATGACCAGTTTCTGATGCTACTGGCTGGAGTATTTAATTAAATATTACTCACTCAGGAAGCGGCCCCTGCCAACTCACCCCCGAACTGTTCAGTTCATTTTCAGAGAAAAAGAGAGA
The DNA here is from genome assembly GCF_014754425.2 of Oryx dammah. Taxonomy (NCBI): domain Eukaryota; kingdom Metazoa; phylum Chordata; class Mammalia; order Artiodactyla; family Bovidae; genus Oryx; species Oryx dammah. The sequence continues at coordinate 36,356,668 of NW_024070205.1, read as the reverse complement.
GGGAGGGAGGAGCCTGCACCCTCCTCAGCTGGTACCAGGCACCCTGCCCTCCTCCCCGTACCCTGGTTCAGGGCAACCGTGTTTTGAGAACCAAGCAGGGAAAGGCAAGTTAAGCGGATCCAGGAGCCAGCAGTCCCCACTGCCAGGTTACCATGGATGGCACACACACATACACACACTCACGCCACACAGACACACATGCACTCAGAGGTGCAGACACACAGACACATGCACACACATTCACAGACACACTCACCACACACACACTCAGAGGTGCACACTAACTGGCACAAAGACACACACTCAGAGACACACACAAACACATCACACATACACATTCATACACTTATTCACGCACACACGCAGACGGGCTCACAAAGACACACTCTCACACAGACACATACTCAGCACACACCATACTCATACACACAATTCGCCGTCCGTCCCCCGGCATACCAAGCCATCGCCCCGCGGGGCCGTTAGCATTGCTGGGAGCCTCTGCCTTGAACTTGAACAGGACAGCTACCACCGACTGACCCAGGCTGCTCTGGATTTTCTGTTTTAATCGATTTCCCGACAGAACTCTCGGCTCTCCCCTGGTTGCCCGAGCAGCCGCCGCGGCTCCGGGGCGGCGGGGAGGGCGGCGCCGCCTGGGGTGTCGCCCGGCGGGCTCCCCGGGGGAGGCGCCGCCGGCGGAGCTGGCGACCCCGGAGGGTGCTAGTTGGGCCGCGCTGCGGATCCCTGTCCCCGCTGGCGGGAAAAGCGAAAGTAACTCCGTGGAGCCGGGTCGCGCTGCCCCTGAGCGGAAGGGGCAGGTCGGCGCCCCCGCCTCCCCCGCAGGGATGGTCCTGAGGCCACCCCCCGGCGTCCGGCCACCTAGAAGTCGCCGGGGGCCGCCGTGCGTCCCGGGCTCCTTCTTAGGTCTGCAGCCGCCAAGGCTCAATCCCGGGTCCGACGGTCTCCGGGGCCTCCTGGACTCCCGCCCCGTCTCGTCCCCGCAGGTGGGGCCCGGGGCCGTGCGACCTGCCCGCGCCTGCACGGGCAGCACCCGCAGCAGCGCTGGGCGGCGCCCCTCGCCCATCTCCTGGGACTCATGCCTAGAGAATGGCTCCCCAAGCACCGGTACCGGGTCTCCAGGAGGGACGCCACCCCAGCCCCGCGCCCGGGTGCCCACTCGGTCCCCAGGTGCTGCGATTCTAGCGCGCGCCCGGCCGGGACCCCCACCCACCCATTCCCCGTGCCCGGCCCTGCCTACCGCTCCGGGGAGGCTGCCGCCGCCGCCCGCTCTCCGGGACCGAGGAGGCTTCCCGCCGCAGGGAGCGAAGTCGCCTCCTCCCCACGGCCCCGGCGCCAGCGCTGGAGCCTGGTGCCTTCTGCGAGCGCGCTGGATGCCCAAGCGCGACTTCTGTGCAAAGAAGAAAATGCAACCGAAGGCTTTAAAGTGAAAAAGGAACGCGCTAGGGGCGGGGCCAGCCCGCCCCTGTCCCGCCCCCCCCCTCCCCTCCTCTCCCCTCTCCTCCCCTTTTCTTCTTGCCTCGCCCCGCCCCCGGCTGGGGCTCAGGCGGCCGCGCGGGGGGCGCCGTGCGCCGCTGGGCCCGCGGCAGGGGCGCTGGGCGGGTGGTGTGTCACGTGCCCGGCGGTCGTTCCACCGCCTCTGCCGCCGCCCCCCTCCTCTGCCGGCTCCATCGCCCCACCCGGAGGCCATCGGGGCGCTCCGGGCGGCGCCGAGGCTGTGGTCCCTCCGGAGGCGTCTTTGGGAAACGCTGGCTAGCCTCCGCTGGGTAAGAGGCCTTGGTTGCAACACCCGGAGGGCTGCAGCGGTGCTGGCCCAGCGTGGGGGCGGGGTGCGGGGGCTTACTAATAATTTTTTTGGTCTCTTGGGAGGGTCAGGGTTATTTCAATAACCCTGGCAGCAAGGCTTTGCTTGTTGTTTAGTCGCTCAGTCCTATCCGGCTCTTTGCAACGCCCTGGGCTGTAGCCCACCAGGCTCCTGTGTCCATGGGATTTTCCAGGCAAGAATACTGGAGTGGGTCGTCATTTCCTTCTCCAGGATATCTTCCCACCCAGGGATCGAACCCACTTCTATTGCATTGCATGTGGATTCTTTTCTGCTGAGCCACCTAGGAAACTCTCATCTCAATTTATCCGAAACTAAAAGTTCTTTGGCCTGCAGATAATCCGAGGGCTGTCAGTCCTGCTGGAGCCCACCCCTCACTGAGGCATTTCCATCTAGGTGGGCCCAGGGAGGGTGTCTTGGGATTCCCAGACCCTGGGGGGCCAGTAACAGAGCATCACCAACTTCTTGATGGGCTTGAGCATACAGCTGGTGGTTCCCCATGAATGTTTGTTGAATGAATGAAAGAGTGCCAGGTGGGTACCCACCACCCCGACCCCACCAAGACTTGTCCGTGTAAAAGTGTCAGTTGGCTCCAAGCCACCGAAGGAGTTTTCTTCCACTCCCCTCAACAGAGCAGTCACTTGCACTCTAGAACTGGGAAGATTTTAAAGAAAGAACTTTTTAAAGACCAAATCTCTTTACATTCCTCCACCCACAGTAGTGTGTAGTGTTCACAAGGGCACGGAAGACTCACATTGGAGAAGCTGTTAAGAAGAATGTTGCTCTGTAGTAATTTCATCTTTACCATACTATAAGGGCAGAACTGTTACACTGACTATAGAGATCAGACAGTGAACCCTGTAGGGGTTCCTGGGCACAGGGAGCCTTTCCGTTCAGCCTCCAGCACCTCCCCTGAGTTCTAAAGGGCTGTTTCAAGCAGTTGCATATCCAGGAAGGGGGGTGATGCAGAGTCAAGGGAGGAACAACCAAGAAACAGCCTTGGGGTAGGGTCCTCATTCTGCCTCAAGGGACACACTTGAAAGTGAAGTGAAAGTGAAGTCGCTCAGTCGTGTCCAACTCTTTGCGACCCCGTGGACTGTAGCCTATCAGGCTCCTCCGTCCATGGGATTTTCCAGGCAAGAGTGCTGGAGTGGATTGCCATTTCCTTCTCCAGGAGATCTTCCCGACCCAGGAATCGAACCCTTTGCAGGTAGATGCTTTACCATCTGAGCCACCAGGGAAGCCCGAGGGACACACTTAATAGTATTTTAAAGCCCTTGATGGGGCATGAGTGGTAAAGAATCTGCCTGCCAATGCAGGAGACACAACAGACTCATGTTCCATCCCTGGGTGGGGAAGATCCGCTGGAGTAGGAAGTGGCAACTCACTCCAGTGTTTTGCCTTGAAAATTCCATGGACAGAGGAGCCTGGTGGGCTGCAGTCCATGAGGTCGTGAAGAGTCGGACACGACTGAGTACACTGAATACATAGAATTGAAACCCAACAAATGGAAGATGACAGCGTTCTCCATGCCTTGGGAGACCACCTGAGGCCAGACTGAAGAAGCCAAAGTTCATCAAAAAGATTACCTGGTGGACTTCCCCAGCAGTCCAGTGGTTAAGACTCCTCTGTTTCATTGTAGGGGACTTGGGTCCATTCCTTGGTGGGGAAACTAAGATCCCACATGCCTGACTGTGTGGCCAAAAAATTTAAAAATAAAGATCATCTGAGACCAGATCAAAGGACTGCAGGCCCTGCACACAGCCTAGTCTTACCAGCAACCCCACCATTGTACTATTGTTATAAAACTCCTCATCAAATCCTCCAGTGTTGAGACACAGAGTTTTCAAAGACAGGAGCCCACAGAGGCCTCCTTTGCCTGGCAAAGCAATAAGGGTATTCTTTTCTATGTCACCCAAAACTCTGTTTCAGAGGCTCAGTTCAGCACTACTGCCCAGAGGCCAAGATTCCGGCATCAGCAGGAGTAACTGGTGAAAGGCCTCGTCGTAGCAGAGCTTGGAGTTCAACTTTATTGTTGTTATTGTTCAGTCATCAAGTCATGTCCAACTCTGCGACCCCATGGACTGCAGCACACCAGGCTTCCCTGTCCTTCACCATCTCCCAGAGTTTGCTCAAATTCATGTCCACTGAGTCAGTGATGCCATCCAACCATCTCATCCTCTGTTGCCCTCAGTCTTTTCCAATGAGTGGGCTCTCCGCATCAGGTGGGCAAAGTATTAGAGCTTCAGCTTCACCATCATCCCTTTCAATGAATATCCAGGGTTGATTTCCTTTAGGAAATTTAGACTGAGGCAGACCAAGGTATAATTCAAGTGGCAGTCCATCCATCTGGGACCTGAGACCCCACCTTTGATGTGAGGACCCTGAAACACACCCTTACACTTTCAGGGTAAGACAGCCTCAGCACTCCCACATATCAGCTCTGATCCAGTTGGGTAATGAGATCGCACTGACCTAAATTTCCCAGAGGAATCCCTAGGGAGTGAGGCTTCCTCTCCTCCAGACCGTGGGCAGGTAGGCCGACCAATGCTTGGAAGCTGGTCATCCCGCAGTGACCTGGAACAGTGTTGAGCAATAGTGGAGTCCAGATTGTATGAAAGGGGTATATACTCATCCTATCAGCACGAACAGTAGTGTTTTGTTAAAAAGATACAGGTTGTTGTTCAGTCCCTAAGTCGTGTCCAACTCTTTGTGAGCCCCCTGGTCTGCACCACACCAGGCTTCCCTCTCCCAGAACTTGCTCAAATTCATGTCCATTGAGTCGGTGATGCCATCTAACCATCTCATCTTCTCCCGCCCCATTCTGTCTTGGCCTTCAGTCTTTCCCAGTATCAGGGTTGTTACATATTGTGACATCAGCAGATAACCATCCAGGAATTTGAAGACTGACTCAAGTCTTAAACCACTTATCTGTCGTTCCATGGGGCTGAGTAGGGAGGGGGCATGATTCCGGGCTTCTGGTGGTGTCATCTCCTCCCGCAATTGCACCTCCACCTCCACTTACATTTCACCACTTGCATAAGCACAGTCTGCTCCCTTCTCTAATCTGTTTCAGGAAAATTATGGGGAGAAATTGTTAGATAACAAATTAGCTGTCAGCTGCTTTTTTTTTTTTTCTTTTTTTTTCTCTTGTGGCCACACCACACAGCATGCTGGATCTTAGTTCCCTGACCAGGGATCGAACCCATGCCCCTTGCAGTGGAAGCTTGGAGTCTTAACCACTGGACCACCAAAGAAGTCTCTCAGCTGCTGACTGTGATGATAAAAGGTCTGTCCAGAGCTATCCCAGACACACTGCAAGCCTTTAGAGCAGACTTCTGCTACCTTCACAAGCTCCCGCCTCTTCGGGGCTCCCATTGTCTCTGAGTCCCTTTTGCTGTTTGAAGGGAATGGACAAGAGATTTGGTATTAGACAAGTAATGCAAACCCCAGCTGCCATTCACCAGCTATGTAGTCTTGATTGATGTTTTTTAGTAGCTAAGTCACGTCCGACTCTTTGCAACCCCATGGACTGCAACTCACCAGGCTTCTCTGTCCTTCACTATCTACCAGAACTTGCTCAAACTCATGTCCGTTGAGTTGGTGATGCTATCTAACCACGTCATCCTCTGATACCCTCTTCTCCTCCTGCTGTCAATCTTTCCCAGCATTGGTCTTTTCCATTGAGTCGACTCTTCCTATTAGGTGACCAAAGTGTTGGAGCTTCAACTTCAGCATCAGTCCTTCCAATGAATACTCAGGGTTGATTTCCTTTAGGATTGACTGGTTTCATCTCCTTGTAGTCTCAAGAATCTTCCAGTAGTTTACAGAAAAAAAAAAAAAAAAGAATCTTCCAGCAGGCACTGTCATTCACCAGCTGTGTAACCTTGGGCAACTTACCTAATCTTTTTAGGACCCAGTTTCCTCCTCTGTTGAACCGCTCTACATGTTTCCCAGAATTTGGTGGTGGGGGACTGGTACCAGTCATGCCACAAATATTTTGAGCACAACATGTGCAAGGTATTGTGTTAAAATGAAATGCAGAAAGTTTTGAGGAATGTCAAGATAATAGACACATTCTAGATATTATTACTTTATTATTGGAGTATAATTGTTTTTCAGTGTTGTGTTACTTGATGCTGTACAACAAAGTGAGTCAGAGATACTATTATTAACAATTAAAAAAAAGTTTTCTAGAAAAGCATAGGATCCGTAACACAAAAGTGTGACAAGATCCACCAGAACAAAAAGAACTGAAACGTATTTTTCAGATTTAGACCCATTCTGCACCCTTAATACGAGATGTCATGAAGTGAAACTGAAGTAGAGTAGCCCTTACCTTTCAGAACTTTGATCTTAGAGCATTCATGAGTTAATGCGTGTGTGCACAGTCAGTCAGGTCCAGCCCTCTGTGACCCCATGAAATGTAGCCTGCCCTGCTCTGCTCATGGCATTTCCTGGGTAAGAATACAGGAGTGGGTTGCCATTTCCTACTCTAGGGGATCTTCCTGATCAGAAATCGAACCCGAATCTCCCGTGTCTCCTGCATTGGCAAGTGGATTCTTTATGTCTCCTGGTCAACATATTCTCTCTTTAACTCTTCTGGGGTTCACTCTGGATCACGTAATTAGCAGACAGTGACACCTGCTGGCAGAGTGTAATATTGCAGTGTAGCTCTATCAGACACTGCTGGTCATCAGAACAAAGGGGTGATGTTGAGCAAAGTTTCCGGGGTTAATTTTTTTTTTTTAATTTTTTAGCTGCATCATGTGGCATGTGGGATATTAGTTCTCCGACCAGAAATCAAACCTGTGCCCCCTGCATTGGAAGCATGGAGTCTTAACCACTGGACCACCAGAGAAGTCCTCAGCTACTTTAAATGAGATATTGGGTAGCAACCAGGCTTGAGGAGAGTTCCTATGACCTTGAGAAGAAATGAGTGATGACCTTGGATTTGTCACAATAATTATTGTAAAGTTCTTCAAAAACACTTTTAGTGCCTAGAAGTGAGCTGGCTGAGACCTTGATGCCTATCTTGACTCTCCACTGGACATTTTCAATAGTCTTTCAATGTATTTTTCCCCCATGGGAACATCTTCAATATTATAGTCAAATGCCAATACAAGTGAAGCACCTCTCCAAGTATTTATTCTTTTACTAAATATTGAAGAACTGAATGAATAAGTATTGAGCAGCACTATTCTGCAGGCTGGAGAGAGAGGAGTAAACAAAAGGGACCAGGCTCCTTACCTCAGAGAATTTCCATGGGAGGGGGAGAGACAGAAAATAAACAGTAAATGAGATCACGTCAGAGAGGAACAAGTGGTAAGAAAGAGTCATTTTATAGAAATTTGCTCTGTTTGTTCTTTAGGAACAAACGTATGCAAGTGGACTCAGTTCGACCATTAAGACTCTATATATGGGACTTCCCTGGTGGTCCTGTGGCTAAGACTCCGTGCTCCCAATTCAGGGGGCTCAGGTTTGATCCCTGGTCAGGAAACTAGATCCCAGATGATGCAACTAAGAGTTCGCATGCCGCAGTTAAGAGCTCACATGCTCCAACTAAGACCTGGTCCAAACAAATAAACAAATATATACATTTTAAAATCTCTATGAAAAGGTTCTAGAAAGGTCACCTGTCGTCGCAAATGACAGAGCAGAGGCCTTTGATAGTCAGGGACTCATATTTCCTTCCTGTTCCCCCACAGCAGTTTGCCATGTTTGGTCGATCCCTTGAAAATGAGTCCGGACTCAGCTTTGACCTCTCTATTCCATGCTCATCTCTGGATACCCAGTCTTCCAGCTAGAGGCTCTACTACCACACTCATTAAGCAAGCATTTTAGTGGGAGTGAGCTCCCATCCTGTGCTGCAAGCTTTTAAGGTTTAGCATTGATCCCACAAGAGACCAGTTTGGAGAATGAGATGAATCAGCTCCCGTTCTGCCTCACTGTTGGCAAAATGCCTCCAAGAGCTTACAGCATCAGTCCTTTCACTTTTCTGCACAAAGCCTGGCACTTTCTGGCTGGGAATTGGTGATGCTGGTTCTATATGCTCACTGGCAATGTCCTGAATATGTCTCTCCAGGAGAGAGCAGGTTGGAAGAAGAAAGAATTAAGGTATCCAGGGGCTTCCCTGGTAGCTCAGTGGTGAAGAATCTCCCTCACAGTGCAGGAGGCACAGGTTTAATCCCTTGCCTGGGAGGATGCCCACATGCCATGGAGCACCTGAAACTGCATGCAAACCAAAACCACTGAAGCCTGCATGCCCGAGAGCCCGTGCTCCACAACAAGAGGGTAGACCCCGATCACCACAACTGGAGAAAATGCCTGGGCAGCAACCGAGACCCAGCACAACCCAAAGTAAACAAATAAACTTTTAAAGAGAGAAAGAGTGAAGGTATCCAAACCTATAGTGGAGGAGGATTCCGTGAGTAGAGAAGGCTGCCCAGCCGAAGTTCCAGGCTGAGCAGGGAAGCTTCAGTCTGCCTCCTGCCTGACCCTGGGAACAGGGTCTGAGAGGTGACTTCCAGACATGGGAACACGCCGTCTGTCATTGAGAGGAGAAGGGGGAAAGCAGGGCACTGCTGGGTGTGGCCGGCAGGGCAGCACGATCTCTCGGGCAGTGCACCCAGGGCTGACCACTGGCCGGCTGTGGTCTGTGGGCTGTGGGGCATCTACAGGGTCGGTGTAATGAAAGGAGAAATCACTACAGCAATTAGGAAAGTGAGGAGAGAGTCCACCCCCAGGATTTCCCTCTGCGGCCATGATGAAATTGGATGGACAACTCTATGCTCTTCCATGGGATCTTAATGTTGACCTTTGCATTAAATCTCCCAGACACTTTCCTGAAGGCCAGCACTGGGCCTGTCAAACTTGCAAAGCATGCAGGACCCTCCTGGAATTCTGCATCTGTTTATTCTCATACTCTTGATCTTGCTCAAGCAAATGCTGATTGAAAACTGCTGGCGAGAAATATTTATTGTCCTCTACCCCAGCCAATGGAGATGGTCGCCCCCCCTCCACCCCTGTGACCTGGAACTCAGACTTGTTTAGACCAATGGGATGTGAGCAGTGTGTGATACAAACAGAGACTGAAATGAGCCTGTACCACTGGGCTCTACTTCTTGGCACCTCTGTGACCACCAGGAGAAGAGCTTCTCAAGGGTCTCTACTACCCCTTCTTCCTTAGGATGAACGCATAGAACAGAGCTCTGAGCCACATCAGGGAGCCCTAGATTCCAAAGCAAAGTCACCCAGTCAAGCCTGGTGGGAGCAACTGGCCCCCAGCCATGCTGCAGAAATGTGAGTGAGAAGAAATGATTTGTGGCTGGAAGCTACTGTGTTTTAGGGTGGTTTGTTATGCAGCAACAGCCGACTGAGGCAAGAGCCTACAGTGCACTGAGTTCAGAGTAAAGTAAGAGTGAAAATAACTCCTGCAACAAGTCTACAGAGGAAGGGGTACATGGGACAGCGTGCAATGGGAAGACAGAATCGGGTCAGATAGGATGAGAGCTGAGAGCTGGAGAAGAGGCAGAGGATGACTAGCTGGCAAGGAAGGAAAATCCAGGCAGAGAGGCCCTGGGACAATGCTTCATGCAGGTGGGAGCTTGACACTTGGAGGAGCTGCAGCAAGGAGTTGGAGGAGCCAGGAGAGATGGGGGAGGGGACATTCATGTGGGCTGAAGAGACAGGCAGAAGGCATACTGCCTAGAGCCTTGTGAGCACGTTTATTCCGATACACATTTTGCATATATCACTTCCACTGCTGAGTGGGAATCAGATTGGAGGAAAACAATCAAGCAAGGCAAAATAATCATAGTTTAGCCATCAAACAAAGCCAGGGACCTTTAGTTGCTCCTCAAAGACTATAGATAATATGCTTAGCCATGTCCTTTGACATCAAAAAAGCAAAAGAGTTCCAGACAAACATCTGCTTTATTGACTATGCCAAAGCCTCTGACTGTGTGGATCACAATAAACTGTGGAAAATTCTTAGAGATGGGAATACCAGACCACCTGACCTACCTCCTGAGAAATCATATGGAGGCCAAGAAGCAACTGTTAGAAGTGGACGTGAAACAACAGACCATTTCCAAATCAGGAAAGGATTACGTCAATGCTGTATATTGTCATCCTGTTTAACTTCTATGCAGAGTACATCATGAGAAATGCTGGACTGAATGAAGCACAAGCTGGAATCAAGATTGCCGAGAGAAATATCAGTAACCTCAGATATGCAGATGACACTACCTTTAAGGCAGAAAGTGAAGAACTGAAGAGCCTCTTGATGAAAGTGAAATAGGAGAGTGAAAGGGTTGGCTTAAAACTCAACATTCAGAAAACTAAGATTATGGCATCTGGTCCCATCACTTCATGGCAAATAGATGGGGAAACAGTGACAGACTTTATTTTGGGGGACTCCAAAATCACTGCAGATGGTGACTGCAGCCATGAAATTAATTGCTTGCTCCTTGGAAGAAAAGTTATGACCAACCTAGACAGCATATTAAAAAGTAGAGACATTACTTTGCCAACCAAGGTCCATCTAGTCAAAGCTATTGTTTTTCCAGTAGTCATGTATGGATGTTAAGAGTTGGACTATTATGAAAGCTGAGCATTGAAGAATTGATGCTTTTGAACTGTGGTTCAGTTGCACAGAATGGAGAAGACTCTTGAAGGTCCCTTGGACTGCATGGAGATCCAACCAGTCCAACTTAAAGGAAATCAGTCCTGAATATTCACTGGAAGGACTGATGCTGAAGCTGAAACTCCAATACTTTGGCCACCTGATGCAAATAACTGACTCATTTGAAAAGACCTTGATGCTGGGAAACATTGAAGGCGGGAAGAGAAGGGGACGACAGAGGATGAGATGGTTGGATGGCATCACCAACTCAATGGACGTGAGTTTGAGTAAACTCCAGGAGTTGGTGATGGACAGGGAGGCCTGGTGTGCTGCAGTCCATGGGGTCACAAAAAGTCGGACATGACTGAGCAACTGAACTGAACTGAGCTGAACCTTTGAGCTATTTTGCAGATACTGAAACCCCCACCATGACCTTCCCTGATGGAGAGTGAAAGTCACTCAGTCATGTCCAACTCTTTGTGACCCCATGGACTGTAGCCCGCCAGGCTCCTCTGTCCATGGAATTCTCCAGGCAAGAATACTGGAGTGGGAAGCCATTCTTTCTCCAGGGGATCTTCCTAACACAGGGATCAAACCCAGGTCTCCTGCATTGCAGGCAAATTCTTTACCATCCGAGACACCAGGGAAGCCCTCCTGCAATGCAGGAGATCCAGAAGACTCAGCTTCAATCCCTGGGCTAGGAAGATTCCCTGGTGGAGGAAATGGCAACCCATTCCTGTATTCTTGCCTGAAAAATGCCATGGACAGAGGAGCCTGGCGGGCTACAGTCCTAAGGGTGGCAAAGAGTTGGACAGGACTGAGTAACTAAGCACACGCAAAACCCACAGCAGGTGGAAGATAACTATATACTGCCCATATGCATGCAGACCCCAGGCTGGTTGGAACCAGAAGGTTAATGATGCTGACTGCCACTTACCTCACCACTCACCAATCACAACCAATCAGAAGAATGTCCACAAACTGATCACAACCCCCCTCCCCTCCCCTATCTTTTTCTGGGTCTTCGTTGCTTTGCTCTGGCTTTCTCTAGTTGTGGCAAGTGGGAGCTACTCTTCACCACAGTGCACAGGCTTCTCATCGCCATGGCTTCTCTCGTGGTGGAGCACAGGCTCTAGGGTGGGCAGCTTAGTTGCTCCGAGGCATGTGTAATCTTTCCGGACCAGGGACCAAACTCATGACCCCTTCATTGGCAGACAGATTCTCATCCACTGTGCCACCAAAGAAGTCTCACCCTGTCTTTTTTTTAAAAAAAAAAAACCTTTCCCTGAAAGCTTTTGGGGAGTTCAGGCCTTTTATGCACCAGCTGCCTAGACTCCTTGCTTGGTGCCTGCAGTAAACACTGAACTGTCCTTCACCACAACCCGGGGGCAGTAGACTGGCTTTACTGTGAGTGGGTGAGTGAACTCAAGCTTGGTTTGGTAACAGTGGCAACCCTGCTTCTTTCACCAGCTCCCAGGGCACTGGCGACCAAGCTTTTCGTCCAAAGACAAGAAACCAGAGGGATCTTTGGGGGAAAAACTAAACCATCCAAGAGCAAAGACCTATAGATTCTCACAGTTGAGGGCCCTCAACAAACAAGTGCACTCCCGCCGTGGATAAGCAACACTCTCGCTCTCCCGTCCCCCTACTCAGGCTTCTCATTCAGTGGTGGCTTCTCTTGTTATGTTGTGGCATTCGGGCTCTAGAGCAGGGGCTCAGTAGTTGTGGAGAAAGGGCTTAGTTGCCCCAAGGCATGTGGAATCTCCCTGGACTGGGGTCGAACCCATGTCCCCTGCATGGGCAGGCGGATCCTCAACCTCTGGACTCTCAGGTTAAGGCCCTCCATCTGCTTTCTAAGCCTCACTTTCAAAGGTGAAGGGGAGCCAAAGATGGCAGATATTTGAACAGAGCCTCCAAGCTGGTCAGGATAGGTGAGATTATGATGGTACCAGTTCCCCAGAGCTCAGAGTTTTGACTTACCACCCACACTCCAAGTTCATCTCACTATAGGGAAGCCCTGCCTTCTCTTCACTAAGGGACCCAAACTAGTAGCATCTCCATCATCTGTGGGCTGCTATAGCAAAGAGAAGGTACAACCACTTCCCTAACAACTCTCTACCTTTACTAATAATTTTGCTGTTGTTTTTCAGTGACATGAAACTCACAGGAAAGTTGCAAGAACAATGTAAAGAATTTTTTTTTTCTTGGACATCCCTGGTGGTACAGTGGATAAGACTCTGCCTGCCAATGAAGGGGACATGGGTTTAATCCCTGGTCCAGGAAGATTCCACTTGTTGCAGGGCAACAGTAGCATCCGCTGTAATCCCATGCGCTACGATTGAGCCCACATGCTGCGAGCACTGAAGCCTGTGCTCAGCAAGAGAAGCCACCGCAGCGAGAAGCCCATGCACCACAACTGGAGAGTAGCCCCCACTTGCTGCAACTAGAGAAAGCCCTCAGAGAGAAAGCAGTAGTGAAGACCCAGCCAAACAGCAATAATAAAACCAATAATCATTAAAAATTCTTGAATCACTTGAGAGTTCTGACATGATCCCTCAACGCCCCCCAGAACAAGGCTACTCCCCTACCTAAGCACAATGCATCCCTTCAAATCAGGAGCCTCACTCTGGGATGTGAAAATATCTAATCCTCAGGCCCTGCGAGTTCTGCCAGTCGTCACAATAAAGGCCTTCAGAGCAGAAAGACCCATTTCACAACTACCCTTAGTGCTCGTCCTTTCCTACACAGCGAGATGTTCCAGACTCATTTTATGCTTGCCCTGCTACAGCCATTTTCCCAAGGAGCCCTGGTTCCTTTGGCTGGAGAGGAAGATTTAGAAGCCAGGATCTGGGTGTTCATTCTCACGGCCCTTGCCCATGGTGGAGCCTCGCTCAGGGAGTAATCACGCAGAGTTGGAGCTGGAGGCCACAAGGCTCCAGAAGGAACTGGTGGATGCCTGTGTTGAGAGGGGAGTCACAGTTCTCTCGGGGACTTGATACAATATTAAAAGACAAGGCAATAATTAACTACAGGAAAACACAGCAAAACACACACCAGAAAAGAAATTTAATCATAGTATACTATGCGGCTCGGCTATAAGTGGTATTTAGGTGTATGTGTATGTATGTGTTTAGTCACTCAGTCACGTCAGGTTCTTTGCGACTCCACAGACTGTAGCCCACCAGGCTCCTCTGTCTTGGAGGAGGAACTCCGTCCACGGAATTCTCCAGGCAAGAACACTGGAGTGGGTTGCCATTTCCTTCTCTGGATCTTCCCAACCCAGGGGTCGAACTCTGGTCTCTTGCATTGCAGGCTCTTTACCATTGGAGCCACCAGATAAATACAATAAATACAATAAATGTTTATTTAATCAAAATGGTGGGGAGTCCCCCGTGATCCAATGGTTAAGAATCTACCTAGCAATGCAGAGGACTTGGGTTGGATCTCTGATCGGGGAACTAACATCCCACAAGACGCAGGGCAATGAAGCCTGTGTAACACGACTTCCAAGCCTGTGTGCTTGTGCTGCAAGCAGAGAAGCCCAAATGCCACAACTAGAGAGAAGCTCCCAAGTGCCGCAAATAAAGCCTGAGTGCTGCCGTCAAGACCCAGCACAGCCAAAAATTAAAACAAAAACAAAAACATAGTGATCTAACTATATCATGAAGTTGGAAGGAGAGAGTGTAGATTCTTATCTCTCATGAAAGATGATAATAATAAATGATGTTGACGGCCAACACTTATTGAGAGATTATTTCTGTCAGGCCCAAAGTACATGTGTAAATTATTAACGCCTTACATGAGCCCCATGGGGCAAGTATTACTATCCCACATTATAATAAGAAATCTGAGGCATGATGAGATAAATAACTTATTCATTCTTATTCTACTAGTAAGTGGCAGAGTCTAGATTTGAACCCAAGTAATCTGGCTCGAAAGTCAGCATCTTAGCCATTATTCGATATGGTTTCTTACATTTGGATGATGTCATAGTGAAAAAATAAACAAGCTGTTGAGAAATACAGCTGTGAATATCAGAAGAAACAGCTAAAAAATAATTGTAAGTAGCCACCTCTTGGGTATAGCAACTGGGCATAGGGAGGGGTGGGACAGGAAGTTGCTGGGGAATTTTGCTTTACTTGTTTTACTTTACTCTGAAATGTTAAAAACTATTTGCATGCACTATTTTGATTAAAACACAAATCGAGTCCAAAAAAGGAGCTTCAAATGGTACAAAGGGATCCCCCGTCTCCTTTCCCCAAGGCATCCCGCTGGCCAGCTTCCTGTGTTCACCCAGACCTATCTGTGCTCTGACCTGGGGGCCATACTCCTCCACATGTGGTTCTCCCTTCACTCCTCTCTTGGAGATGGTCCAGTCTGAGCACAAGCATCTCTCTGGAGTGTTCCATGGTGGCTCAGAATCAACACAGGTATCCTGTCTGGAGGCGGCCCTGGGACAGTTCTTCCCTGTGTGCTGAGGACCCACCTGAGCTGGCCACCGAGACATGGGAGCAGGGCTGTCGGGCCCAGGCAGAGCACAGAGCCCTGGGGTCTGAGCCAGAGGGAGAGCTCCTGCCTGGCTGCCAGGTGCCTGGAAGATCTGAAGGAGACCAGGTCAGTAAGCCAGGTGTCCCGGGGCATCAGGGGTCGTTTATGCCTTCATCCTGTGATTCCTAGGTCACAGAGATGCCCAGGGCCTCCAGACTTACGGTGCTTTGGACATTGGGTCTGTGACTTTCCCGATGGTTCAGTGGCTAAGACCCCACGCTCCCATTTCAGGCGGTGTGGGTTCCATCCTTGGTCAGGGAACTAGATCCCACATGACGCAACTCAGGGTTCGAATGCTGCAACGGAAGATACTGCATGCCGAAAGAAACTAAGACTTGGCGCAGGCAAATAATTTTTTTTTAAATGTCAGTCAGGCCCTCCCACCCTGCCCCAGGAATCTGCTCTCAGGAGTGGGCGAGTCCCTCCCTGTCCTCCACCCTGGCTTTGCTCCATCTCCCAGACCGCCATAGCTGCTCAGTGTCGGGGAAGCTGAGTCTGGGTGAGGTCTCCACGGTGCCCACTCACTACCCATAAGGAGGAGGACTGGGGTGGAGTGAGCTGAATTTCCTTTCTATTTAAAGAAAAAAACCCAAGTCAATATTTTTAGGTGCCCGCTAAGAAGCTGCTTCCTCTGAACAGGGTCTTCGTCTGCCGTGTGGCGGGGAGGTGGCTGACCCAGCCTGCAAGTTAGGATTGGAGGGGGGAGGAAGGGGGGAAAGTAGGGGAAGCCTGCTTCCTGGGCTGGTGCAGTTCAGTTCAGTCGCTCAGTCGTGTCCGACTCCATGGACTGCAGCACTCCAGGCTTCCTGGACAGATGCTAACATCTGGTTTCAAGTGAAGGGTCTGTTTTTTTCCTACTCAGCCAGTAGTTTTGCCTGAAGCTCCAGAAGGAACTTGCCGGAAATTGGTGGCAACTTGAACCCAGGCTGCTTCTGGCCTCTGGATTTCATTCTGATACCAGACCACCCAGGCAGCTGGTGTGTACCAAGAGCGGGATGAGCTCTCTCTGGAAGCCATATCTGAGAGGCTCCGCTGCTGATGCCTGAAGCCACATGTGGGATTGTCAACCTGCGCTGGTTTCTCTCTGCCCGACAGGGACAGTCACAAGAATGTTCCCCAATGACTCTGTATCTTGTGTGGAGTAAGTACGTGCTCCATCATGTCCGACTCTTTTCGACCCCATGGACTGTAACTTGCCAGGCTCCTCTGTCCATGTAATGTTCCAGGCAAGAACACTGGAGTGGGTTGGCGTTTGCTACTCCAGGGGAGAAGGGAATGGTTACCCACTCCAATATTCTTGCCTGGAGAATTCCACGCACAGAGGAGCCTGACAGGCTATGGTACTTTCACTTTCACTCCAGGGATCTTCCCGACCCAGGGATTGAACTGGTGTCTCCTCCTTTGGCAGGTGGATTCTTTACCGCTGAACCATCTGGGAAGCCCTGTGCCTGTGTGGAGGTCCCCTCTGTCCCCCAGGGCAGCTGGGAAGGACACAGGGACTACAGCTAAGACCCAAGAGAGAAGGTCCTTCTCCCTTTAGGGGCTTCGAGGCTCCGGGTGATCCCCAGGAGGTGGAGCTGAAGCTTGGGCACGTTGGCAAGTGCAGGAGGAAGGACTAACTGCTGGACGGACAGCTTTGCTGATAAATTGGCCTCCCCAGCCACACTCTCGAAGATTCTGCACTTCCAAGGGGCTTCCAGGTCATCAGTAGGCCCCTGGGGAGAGAGACCTGGGAGTCACACCCCGTCAGGGCTGCCAGGACCTGAGAGAGAACTGTGGTGCCCTATACCAAGGTCACAGGTGTGAAGCCCTGTACCAAGGTCACAGGATAAAAATCTCTGGGACTGACCAAGCTCCATAGCAACTCTCGCCGTGAGCCTCTGGATCTAAACCAGACAGTTCCCTGATCCCACATTAGGTAAAATACCCACCCTATAGCATCCTAACCAATTACCTAATGCCGAAGGCAATGGCACCCCACTCCAGTACTCTTGCCTGGAAAATCCCATGGACGGAAGAGCCTGGTAGGCTACAGTCCATGGGGTCGCTGAGGGTTGGACACGACTGAGTGACTTCACTTTCACTTTTCACTTTCATGCATTGGAGAAGGAAATGGCAACCTACTCCAGTGTTCTTCCCTGGAGAATCCCAGGGACGGGGGAGCCTGGTGGGCTGCCGTCTCTGGGGTCGCACAGAGTCGGACACGACTGACGCAACTTAACAGCAGCAGCAGCAGCAGCAGCAATGCCACCATTCCAGTAGGAACTTCTCTATCTTGAAGCTCTGAAAATTTGGCTACTAGCCTGTGAAAAGAATCGACTCTCCCTTGAGCGGGCCTGCTGTTCTAACAGCGTCTCCCACTCTAATAAACTCTGTTCGCCTCTCATTTTGTCTCATGTCTGGAAATTCTTTTCCAGACCGCGCACAGACCACAACAGGAACCATCCTCTGGGGTTCTGGCAGCTCCAGTGCCCTCGGCTCGTGGATCATGAAACCAAGGCCGGCACACGGTAGGGGCTGAGCTGAGGCCCACAGCAGCCTTTCCTGACCTCCACACCAGGCCAGGCTCTCCCATCGCCTGAGCCTTGTCTCTTCCACCACCAGATGGGAAGCCCTGAAGAAGGTTCCACCCCATCCGAGACCCGTCGCACAGTGCCTGGCACACAGTAGGTGCTCAGCAAACATGGGTGGGTGAGTGTGACACCAGCTGGCAGTGTTTCCTGAACACCTAATTTGAGGCTCCCCACTTGTGGAGTGTTTCCTGACACCCTGGCCTGCTCCCCAGAACCCCAGAACTGCTGCCTCTCGAGAACTGCTGCTGGTCCCAGCCCAGCTCAGCACTTGAGAGCCCGCTTTGTGTAAGACGAAGGCCCCGGCACCAAGCGACCCCTACTGTGTGATGAACGGGTGTGGTAGGTACACACTGCCTGCTCTCGCTGGAGCCTGTGCCTCTGGCCATGGGTCTCTCCTGAAGGGCCCAGGAAACCATGAAACCCAGGCTCGGGGCCTCCTCCCCTCAAAGCTGGGCTGACCCTCCCAGCCAGCAGAAGAGACCGAAGATCATAGTGGTGACACTGGGCTGCCACTCTGCCCCTGAGCATCAGGGCTGGGATCTGAACCCAGATGTTTCTGACTCCAGAGCCCAACCCTTAAGCCCATAGCGTGCCGTCTCCTCCCAGGGACCCTGGAGACGCTGAGGACAGTAGGATCTGCCTACTTGCTCCCAGCATACTACCGAGGGGTGGAAACCATACTACAGGCTACTGTTGCACACCCTTGCTGTTTGCACAGGCCTCAGGCCCTGAAGGAAATCACTCTTGGCAGGAGCGCCTCCCGAGGGGGAGCTGCCGTGTGGGCAGAGTCAGAGCTGGGACCTCTTGGAGCCAGTCCTCTCTGCTGATCCAAAACACAGGGCCACACAACCTCACGCAATGTCCTGAGGCAGTACTGACTCAGTCAACAAGCACTTACAGGCCGCCAACTGTTTACAAGGCCATGGAGATGAGTAGTTGACCCTTGCTGGGCTAGTGAGGAGGGTATGTGTGTGCGCGCTCAGTTGTGTTTGACTCTTTGTGACCCCATGGGCTGTAGCCTGCCAGACTCCTCTGTCCACAGGATTCTCCAAGCAAGAATACTGAAGTGGGTTGCCATTTCTTCCTCCAGAGTATCTTCCCCATCCAGGGATAGAACCCATGTCTCCTGCACTGGCAGGCAGATCCTTTACCACTGAGCCACCAGGGAAGCCCACTGGGGAGGGGGCATCACGGGACAGCTCACATGCTGCCTGCCTTGTTCACGTCTGGGTCCCCAGCATTCACCGCAGTGATGAGCTGTGTGTGGGATAAATGGACGGATGATGGATGGTGGATGGATGGCTGCAGGGCCAGGTGGTCTGGGTGATGCCTGTCTTGCTGAGCCTTCACACCACAGCCAGGCCCGGCTGGACCCCTCTCCAGTCAGCAGCCCCCTTGATGACCCCACTATCCCAGGAACTGATGCTCCAGGTTTCCTCCCACACCATCCTGACCACCATGAGATATCTCTGGAGTCTCGTGCTTTATATTGGGAAGGGATGGAATTTTACTTTCTGCTCTAGATTCGTTTTAGCATAAAAATATTTTCCTTCAACTTCTGGAGCACAGATTTTGTTCTAGGAGGTTCAAGTTCTCCTGTGGTTCACTCTGTGTAGTGACGTTTTCGAGAAATCTGAAAAGCTGAGATCGACCTGGGGTCATGTCCACATTCCTTGGCTGGCCTTCAAGGCCCAAAGGTCTGGCCTCTGTCGCCTCTGCTGCCCACAATGGCAACTTGGACTGTCACCCTCGGCAGCTCAGGACACTGTGTGACCCCCCAAACCCAATTCAGGTTGTTTCACCTGCACTTGTACTAACCCTCAGGACTCAATTCAGCACCTCCTCCTCCAGGAAGCCCTCCTGGCTTTGCCAAGGCCTCCATCATGCCTCTCATCAGACTTCCAATGTAGCGTTAGAATAATCTGTCCACTATACAATGCAGCAGCTGACAAAAATCCAATCCATATTATCTTAAGTTGGAAAAAGAGGTGGGATGGATTGGTTCACAACACTGGGAAGACACGTGTGGAGCAAGCCTGGGGGTGACAGGGATGGTTGGAACTCTGTGCCTCTTGTCTAAGTGGCTTCTTTCTCTGGGACAGGAGGCCTGGCTGCCTGCTCCCCAGGCAAACACACAAACAGCTCTGAGTCACAGGAAAAACACTCTTTTCCACCAGCTCCAGGTAGAAAATTCCAGGGAAAGTGTATCAGTCCAGGCACCAGCCCAGCCCAAGCTCACAAAATTAAGACTAATTTGAGGAGAGCTGCAAAGGGGGCTCTTTACAGACGCCTGGGTCTATGAGGGGGGCAATACTGCTTTCGGACCTGGAGGAGGGCTGACTCCATCCCTAGGCCTGAAGGGCTGGTGCCAGGGAACAAGCGCTAGAACCTCAAGGGGGAGAGATACTTGGGGAATCTGGCCGCACAAGCGCTGTGACCTTCCTTTAAGGACACGGCCAGCCCAGGGGACCCTTCACAGCTGGGGTAATAAATTTCTCTGCCGCTCCTGTTCCACTGATGGATCCAACTGGAGCCGGGGGGCCTAGGGAGCTAAAGATGCAGTCCATGCAACCTCCTGGGGCCCAGACCAGAGTTGGGGTAGGGCAGGATGCAGAGGTGGGCAAACAGAAGACCCTTCATGTATCACCTCCTCTCCCTGGACCTCTCTGGGGTGGGGGAGGGGGCCTGGCCTCCTCATGGTGGGGGGTGGGAGGGGAAGAAAGGGAGAGGGAGGGTGAACCCCATAGTGTTAAGCCCGCTCAGCACCCCAGGCCTCAGGCCAGGGCCTGCCATGGGCCTCCTCTCTCCAGGGCTCAACACTGAAAACTAAATGTTGAAACAGATGAAAGAGGATGTTGCAAAGCCCGGTGCCCACGCATGCTGGGCTGTGTTCAGCCACCTCCTAGGCAGTGAACGAGGCCCCAGGTCCCAGCCTGGAATGCACGTGAAGCAGGCAGAGGGGCATCCCTATGGGGAGCTGCTGGGTGGATTCCGGGGGGCTGAAGAGGAAGGCGGCAAGGAGGACTAGAGACTGTGGAGGAGAGAAGAGACAGGCTACAAGAGTCCCTTTTTAGGAAAAATGGAGCCTATTTGTGAGTCACCAGGCCATCCCAGGGCAGAGCCTGTGACACGGGCAGACCATGCAGACACGACCCTCAAAGGGGAGGCTGCAGTGGGCCCTGGGCCCCACACGGCCTCCAGGTCGCCTGAGGTCCAGCACAAGGAACGTCCCGCCGAAGGTGACTAGCGTATGGCACCTGCAGCCACTCACCGCTCATCTGTTCAGTTCGACCGGCTTGGACGGCAGCTCAGATTCAAGAGCTGGCCTGAATCTATAAGCTGATTGCATGTGTCTCCTCTCTCTAACCTGACTGTCACATATAGGAACCAGGATCAGGTCTTCTTTGACTTTTGTCCACTTCACGTAGCACAGAGCTGCACATACTGGTGCTCAACAAATGACTGATTAAGAACTTGTGCATGTTCTCTTTGGATAACGAAAACTGCTTAGAAATAGTAAAGAAAGTTAAAGAGAGACCATAAGCTCTGCTCTAATGCAGGATATTTTCTTTCTGTAGCACTTACCTAAGAGCGGTTACAACTCATACATTATCAGAGATTGTCTTCAATTTAAAACAATAAATGTGTCTTTTAATAATAAAAAATAAAATTCAAGAGCTGGGCAACTGCACCTCTGCTGTCTCTGGTGTCTACCCCGCCTTTTAGGATTTTGTGAAAACCTTCCATGGCAGCCCATGAAGTCATAATATTTGCAAGGAATCAAACCACGGCTAAGACTGGGGAGGCTGTGGTGGCCCTGGAATTTTTGAGGCACTAGGAGTAATTTTAGCGTTTGCTGTGGGGGGTGGGGGGCAAGTAGAGCACTCTGGTCAGGGTTATTTTCAGGAGCGAGGGGACACCCGTGGACACGCCCTCTCGCCTCACCTTCTAACTTTGCTCCTGAACGCAGGTGGGCGGCGGAGCGGATGGCCTGCAAAACTGGTTGTAAACACAACCCTCGGCTTGGGTTTCTTGGGGGATGACTTGCTTCTGAAATAGCTTGATGATTAGAAAAACTTTTGGGTGGATGTTCCCTCTCCAGAACACAGAATAACAACTGCTAAAGTGCTTATTTCTGTTCACTAGACGGCCCTGATTTCTAAGGCCTGGGAAGCACCAGGTGAAAAGTTTGAAGCTCTCCAATGTGCTTTCAGCTCGAGTGGTAGGTCCACGTGTGTCTGGGTGCAGCTGCTTCTCCTTTTGGGAAAGATCCTCGTGCTGATTGCAACACCCCAGGGATAGACATCTGCCCCCCACCACCTACCCAACCTCATCCAGGTATCAGTCCAGAGCTGGGGGCTCCCTGAATTCCCATGAGGGGCTTTGGGACAGGAATTTGATTAGACAGGGGAGCACAGGATTTGATGGTCAGTGGTTAAGGGGGCTTCCTCAGTGGCTCAGCAGTCAAGAATCTGTCTACGAATGCAAGAGATATAGGTTTGATCCCGGGGTCAGGAAGATACCCTGGAGAAGGAAATGGCAGCCCACTCCAGTATTCTGGCCTGGGAAATCCCACAGGCTAAAGTCCACGGGGTTGCAAAAGAGTTGAACACGACTTAGCGACTAAACAACAACCACCACCACAACCAGGGTTAAGAATCTGCCTGCCCAAGCAGGGGACACAGATTCAATCCCTGATCCAGGAATACTCCACGTGCCACAAAGCAACTAAGTCCGTGAGACATAACTACCGACTCCGCATGCTCTACGGCCTGTGCTCTGCAACAAAAGAAGCCACTGGAATGAGAAGCCCGTGCACCGCTAGAGTAGCCCTCGCTTGCTGCAACTAAAGAACAGCTCTAACGCAGCCACAAAGATCAGTGCAGCCACACACACACACACAAATTACCAAAAAGGGGCGTGTAGTCCTTGCCTTGAGGCTACATTGATTGCACAGCACTTGACAAACATCGAGAAAACTGCAACTGTTCATATCCAAGAATCTATGGGGTGCTCCGATGAGGGGGAGGGATGTGAGTGGGCCCTCCAGGCACCTCCTCGTGCTGACACCACAGTGACCCTTGCTGGACCCAATAAAGTCCTCCCTAGGGTGTCCCAGGCAGAGCCATGAGCCCTAGGTTCTCTCTCCCCTGGGCATCCCAGGTCATTGAGATGCTGTGAGCTGTTGGCAGCCACGATCCCTCACAGGAAAGGTATGTATCGAGGCAGGAATGAGGCCACCATGCACAGTAGAGTTGCCAGATGAAACACAGGACACTCTGGGAAATTTGTGTTTCCTGTGTGCACGTGTGTTTAGTTGCTAAGTCATGTTTGACTCTTTGGGACCCCATGGACTGTGGCCTGCCAGGCTCCTCTGTCCATGGGATTTCCCACAAGAATACACGAATGGATTCCCATTTCCTTCTCTAAGGGATCTTCCCGACCCAAGGATCACACCCATATCTCCTGCACTGGCAGGTGGATTCTTTACCACTGAGCCACCTGCATTTCAAGTGAACAACAAATAATGTCTTAGTCTAAGTCCATCCCAAATGTTTCCTGGGACATACTGCTACTAAAATGACACTTGGGGGCCTCCCTGGTGGTCCAGGGGCCCAACTTTGTGCTCCAATGCAAGAGGCCTGGGTTTGATTACGGGTCAAGGAACTAGATTCTGCATGTCACAACTAAGACTCAATGCAGCCAAATAAATATTAAAAAAAAAATCTTTAACAGTCAACTAGCAATTAAAAACATTTTTAAAAATAAAATGGTTATTTGTTCTTTACCTGAAACACAGACTTCACTGGGTGTCCTGTGGATCTATTTGCTAAATCTGGCAGCCCCAATGAAGGAGGAGCCTAGCAGCTTACTGGTGACATTGGCTGACTTCCCTGACTTCAGTCCCACTGAATCTGCCCCACCCTGGCCCTTCCAAAGAGCGGAGCCAGGACGTTCTTCTTTCAGATCTAGTTTGAGTTGGGTTTCTGTCACTTGCAACCGAAGGAGTCTGGGTTAAAATAGCAAGTGATGGCCACCATTCAGGAAAAAAGTAGCCGGCAGCCTGGGAATCAGGGGGCTTGGAAACCCAAAGTGTGGAGCCTGGACTCAAGAACTCCTTTTTTTTTTTATTCGTCTGTGCCAGGCTTTAGTCGCAGTAGGCAGGATCTTTTAGTTGAGACACGTGGGATCTAGTTCCCCGACCATGGATCAAATCCAGGCCTCCTGCATTGGGAATCTTAGCCACTGGGCCCATCACCCTGGCCTGCAGCCTCTTCTCACTTCTCTTTCAGGATTGTGCTGGGGATACAGCCTGTGATCATACTGACCCCGTGGTTCCCTCCTCTTCTGCCCTAGAGGCTTCCAGCTTCCTTTTGCATCTCCTTTCCTTCCTCAGTTCAGTTTAGTTCAGTTGCTCAGTTGTGTCCGACTCTTTGCGACCCCATGAATCGCACCACGCCAGGCCTCCCTGTTCATCACTAACTCCTGGAGTTCACTCAGACTCACGTCCATCGAGTCAGGGATGCCATCCAGCCATCTCATCCTCTGTTGTCCCCTTCTCCTCCTGCCCCCAATCCCTCCCAGCATCAGAGTCTTTTCCAGTGAGTCAACTCTTCACATGAGGTGGCCAAAGTACTGGAGTTTCAGCTTTAGCATCACTCCTTCCAAAGAAATCCCAGGGCTGATCTCCTTCAGAATGGACTGGTTGAATCCCCTTGCAGTCCAAGGGACTCTCAAGAGTCTTCTCCAACACCACAGTTCAAAAGCATCAATTCTTCAGTGCTCTGCCTTCTTCAGAGTCCAACTCTCACATCTATACATGACTACAGGAAAAACCATAGCCTTGACTAGATGGACCTTAGTCGGCAAAGTAACCCTACGTCCAAGGAGCGGTGGCTGCATGGGCGCAGGAGGGCCTAGAGGAGCTATCCCACATTGAAGGTCAGGAAGGGCAGCAGTGAGGAGATACCCTTCATCCAAGGTAAGGAACAGTGGCTGTGCTTTGCTGGAGCAGCCATGAAGAGATACCCCATGCCCAAGGTAAGAGAAACCCAAATAAGATGGTAGGTGTTGCAAGAGGGCATCAGAGGGTAGACACACTGAAACCATACTCACAGAAAACTAGTAAATCTAATCACACTAGGACCACAGCCTTGTCTAACTCAATGAAACTAAGCCATGCCCACGGGGCAACCCAAGACGGGTGGGTCATGGTGGAGAGGTCTGACAGAATGTGGTCCACTGGAGAAGGGAATGGCAAACCACTTCAGTATTCTTGCCTTGAGAACCCCATGAACAGTATGAAAAGGCAAAATGATAGGATACCAAAAGAGGAACTCCCCAGGTCAGTAGGTGCCCAATATGCTACTGGAGATCAGTGGAGAAATAACTCCAGAAAGAATGAAGGGATGGAGCCAAAGCAAAAACAATACCCATCTGTGCATGTGACAGGTGATAGAAGCAAGGTCTGATGCTGTAAAGAGCAATATTGCATAGGAACCTGGAATGTCAGGTCCATGAATCAAGGCAAATTGGAAGTGGTCAAACAAGAGATGGCAAGGTGAACGTCGACATTCTAGGAATCAGTGAACTAAAATGGACTGGAATGGGTGAATTTAACTCAGATGACCATTATATCTACTACTGCGGGCAGGAATCCCTCAGAAGAAATGGAGTAGCCATCATGGTCAACAAAAGAGTCCGAAATGCAGTACTTGGGATGCAATCTCGAAAACGACAGAATGATCTCTGTTCGTTTCCAAGGCAACCCATTCAATATTACAGTAACCCAAGTCTATGCCCCAACCAGTAACGCTGAAGAAGCTGAAGTTGAATGGTTCTACGAAGACCTTTCCTTCCTAGGCCATTGCTTATTATTGTGGTTATAATTATTGTCACATCAGGGTTTATTTCTTGATTACAAAGCAGTTCACAAGCACTGGGTCATTTTAAACCTCACTGCAGCCCACCAGGCTCCTCAGTCTATGGGATTCTCCAGGCAAGAATACTGGAGCGGGTGGCCACTTCCTCCTCCAGGGGATCTTCCTGACCCAGGGACCAAACCCGTCTCTTACCCCTCCTGCACTGGCAGGTGGGTTTTTTGCCACTAGCGCCATGTGATGAATGCTAGAAATAACTTAAATGTTCAACAGCAGAGGAGGGGACATGCTTCCAGGATGCTTCCTGTCAGTGGATTTCACACTTGTGTGGAAACCAAGTATGAAGACCACGGGGACGCGTGGAGAAGGCTCACAATGAAATAAACATAAAAAATAAAGGCTACAAAACCATGTGACACAGAGATAGAGCATCTCCTGAGGGAGGGAGGGAGGTTGCTGAACATGAAAAAATTACTAGGTGGGGTGGCAGGCACTGCAGACAACTTTGTTTTTAATTTTTTTAACTTTTTTGGCCATGCTGTGCAACATGCAGGATCTTAGTTCTCTGACTAGGGATGGAACTTGTGCTCCTTGCAGTGGGAAGCAAGGAAGGAGTCTTAACCCCTGGACCAACTGCAAAGTCCCTTCATGGTGTCTTTTTTATACATAAATGAAAATCCAAATGAGAAAATTCAGTTTTTCCAAACTGCCTCCCCTCTTGACTGGAAGTGAGAATGGGGAAAGACCTCAGCTTTGGGGGCCCCCCAGTAGTGACAATCACAAAGAGAATCAAGGAAGACAAGGAGTCAGCAGTGAAAGCCAGGTGCCCCGACCCCGGCCAGCGCTTTGCTCTCAGGATCGGCAGACTCTGTCCTGGGCCCCAGATTTGGTGGTAGCCGACAGGTCTTGACGACAGTTACCTCTTGACCGTCAGTGAAATGAGGTCTCCTGTCTGGGCTGTGTTGGCCCCTGCAGTGCGTGGCGGCCACCTTGAGGTGTGGCTGTGTCCAGTGGATCAGAGGTGACCTCAGAGACCACTTCTAACAGAATGTGGGGCTAGAAGTGACTGGAAGGCCACTGAGTAATCTGCTAGTGAAGAGGACGTGGAGGAGAAAGAGGAATTTGAAGAGGGGTGGATGGTGGACCTCCCAAATAAAGGGCAGATGGAAGGGTCAAGAACATGAGCAGAGGCTCAGTGAGGATGTGAGCTTTGGGTCACCTCTGCTAATATTGCTCTGCTAACATTTCTGCAGTGGAGGAGACTGGACTGCAGTGATTTAACATTCATTTGTGTGCCTTTGGCAATGTATGAATTCACTTATAATGAGTATGAGTTATTCTACCAAAATACTGATGCTTCCAAAGGTGCCCCAACTGACACCCACCTCAGACATCACGGTGAATGCCCTCCAGGCGAGGCCTGCTGCATGAGTGATCCGCCAGGTAGACTGACGGGGAGACGACGTCCCTCAGGCTGCTTGTAAACTTGAGAAACCCAGTCATCTTGCCCCCCACTGTCTCTCCCAGGAGCCCAAGGGACCCTCAAGCAAGTGGGGACCGGCTGGTTGCTCAGATCCACCTGTAATAGGTGCGGGGTAACTGGGTCTGCCTCGCCACACCCTCTCAGAGCACACACACAGGCCATCACACTCGGTCTCCCAGGAAAAATAAAGAGCAGGGATTTGGGGGAAACAATTTTATTGTTTAAAAAATAGATGGTACATTTGACATACAAAAAAGGCATTTTAAAAACTCTGATCTGAATATGTCTCACTGTCAGAGGCATCATTAAAAGTGTCCAGTGTTTCGTATAAGCCAGAAGCAGTTGCTCTTTCTGCAGAAAGGACTGGCATGTTCACGCCATTGGCCGGGTCATCAGTCTTCCACCACCCGGCGGAACAGACAGTCCCTCCGAGGTAACAGCTTGCCTGTCTCTCTTCCCTTCCGACAGAAATCCTGTTTGGATTTCTGTTTCCCCGCACGGGACAGAATGCATGGACACAACCCAGATTGCAACACACCATGATTTCAGAGCCCACACCCCCCATCCAGGGCTCCTTCTGGCAATAGCTGCTAAGCACAGCACCAAGAAGGCTGGAAACCTTCACTCTGGCTCGGGAAGCGGTGGCTCTTGGAGCAGGCAGAGGCCCCTTGATGTCTGCTCTCACCCCGTCCTTCCAAACCAAGGAGGGGTGGGGTAGACTGTACAGGTCATGCCTCAGAGACGCGCATTCAGCCTTGATTATCACCTTCTCCAGGGTCCTTTCCTCTTATACTCCAGTACCTCATACCATTTATAACCGACATTTCTAGACGACTGTGGGGTACAGCAAAGGACCCAAACTGATGAATATATGTAGTTCTGTTTGCACTTCTGTTTCTAAAGCTACCAGTCGCTCAACCATATTCCATGCGACTTTTAGTGAATGGAAATGTATCTATCCCTTCCCATGCCAGAGGGACAGAAAAGATGCAGAGATTTCCTTTAGAACACCTGACAGCAAGGGAAAGACCATCAAGGATAAAGAACCACCAGGAATAAAAGCAGCATACTTAATTGAGATCTCCACCCCTCCCCATCTACGCGTCCCATGCAGATACAGCACTGGTGTCTGCTTTACAAAAGAGATGGGCTTCTGAAAGTTGGCTGGAGAGGACAGTTCATCAAAGGGCTCATTCCTCCCAACTCCCCCAGCTTGCTGTGAGGCCAAAAGTGCCTCCTCTAGTCTCAGGCTACTTTTCTCCTGTGCTGACAGTGTTCGTGAGTGTGCACCTTGCTTTGCAATGAGCTGAGGAATCCTTAAGAGTTCCTCACTCCGGCCCCACCTGGAGTGCTGACAGCCAGAGGCCAGAAGCCTGAACCTCGGGAGAGGGGTCCCGGGGTGCTCTGGAAGACGCACATCTTCCAAGAGCACAGGCTGGTGTGGCCCCCGCTGGCTTCCTCTGGTGAAGATGCCTGGCACTGGGAAGGCCTCTAGAGCAGGAAGAGCAGGAAGCGGGATTTTCATCTCACGTGGAGGCAACACAGTGTGCAGCAAAGGACCACAGAGGACACGCTGGTGCCCAGCTCCAACCTCCAAGTGAGCAATGGAAGATGGACCCTGGACTGGTAGGTTGACGCCCGGCCCAATGCTGGCCCGTCAGTGGGGCACAGTGGGGGGGCAGGCGGGGTTCTTGGAGGAACGAATCCATGACCTCAGTTAAAACACTCAGGGCCTCCTTGAGAGCTGACCTCACTGCGGATCGCTCCCGATGCTGTCCCTGGGTGCAGACCAGCTGCCAAACAGGGATGAGGTTGGAGGACCCACCCTCTTCCTCGTGGGAACCTCGACTGCCACCTGCACAGCTGCAGCCTCGAGGGGAAGTGGGAGGTTCCCAGAGGGGAGGTGGAGGGCTGGGAGAGGGATGCTCTTCAGTTCAGCAAATTGATAAGGGGGGAGCGGATGGCCCCTACTGGGCCATGTAGGCAGCCACTGGGGGACACAGCCGCCTCTCAAGGCCTTGGCCCCACTGGAGTTTGTCTTTTGTGGGGCGGGCAGGCACCAAGCTCGGGGACCTGCCACCATGGCCCCCTCACCCTTCTGTCACCACTGGCCTTTCCTGTGACTTATTCATTCTCGGACACAGACACACTGCCCGGTGTGGACTGAGGTCCGTGGGTCCCCGTCTGCTTAAGATAAAAATAGAGCTGGTAAAGCTGATGCAGAGGCTGCTTCTGTATGACTGTGTGTATTTTTGTCGAGAAAAAAAAAAGTCTGTTTCTGAAAACTGACTTGTAGGAAACCGCCCCTTAAGTTTCTGCGGAAGCATCTCCCTCCCTTTCTCAGCCACACTGTCTGGTTCTCTACACAAACGGGGAGGAGGAAGGTCCCAGACCGGGGAGACCGACCCGTGAGCTCTGGAACAAGAGCCCCCAAGGGAGTGTTCTGAAATACCGCCTGCTGGCAGAGCCCGGGTTGTGCTGGTCCCCGGGAAGCCCAGGACTGGGAAGAAAGCACTGTCAGCAGAGGAACAAGAAGTGGGGCAGGAGGACAGGACTGTCCTAACTTGCAGTTGGCAGGAAACTTTGCTCCCGGAGCAACATCAGAATCTAGCTTATAGCAGCTGGGAAAGTCCCTAAATCTCTCCCTGCAGCAATTGGTAATAAACCTGCTTCAGAGAGGAGGATGTGAGCCGGCCTCCAAGAGGGGCCGGCCTCCTTTCACAGCCCTGCAGAGCCGCTCCAGCTGCCTGGGCTCTGTCTGGGAAACTCTGGGAGCTGCGCTGGGCTCCCTGGGAAGGAGGTGGTACCGCAGGATGGCTAGGAGCACATGTCTACAACCCTGCGGTCCATGTCCGGTTTAGAACTAGCCTGTTGTCATTAGACAACTCCAGTTTCAACTTCAAAATCATCGGTCAATCAGGATCCCTCCACCTTCTCACGGGGTTGTTGTAAAGACTAAAGAAGACCATACAGCAGAAACCGTTTAGTACTGAGCCTGCCACCCTCTGTATAGGACACATCATCACCGCTTCCAGAAGCCCTGGGGCTCCAATTGATGTGTCTTCCATCACCCACTCCTCCCCTCCCTCGTGATGGGAGCAGTGAGCATCCCACCACAGAAGCTGTAGCAGCATCAGTTGAGACCAGCCTGATGCATGAAGCTGCAGGAACAGGAAGCCTGGGTACCAGTTCCAGAGTGCTCATGAGCATCCCTGTGTGAGCTGGGTGCCCGTGCTCCCTTCCAGCCCTTGGGGCCTCGGTTTACACAACAGTGTAGTCAGATTAGAGCAACACGTTTCAAACTAGGGATCAGCTTGATTTAGTGAATTATAAGCAGCATTAAAAAAAAAAAAGAAGAAGGTATCCAGAATTCTCAGGATGAGAATTCATTTATGGAACTTTGGCTTGAGATGCAGATTCATACATGAGTGCAAGCGCTGACTCATGATGTAAAGTGTGTTTCTTGCTGTGGATCATGACCCAGAAAGTCTGAAAACCACCAGCACAGGATAGGAGAAAGAAAAGGGGAAGGGGAGTGGGAGGAAGCGGGACTATGACAAGGGCTCCCAGTGGACTACGCTGGTGTGACTTTAGGACAGTGCTTCCTAGATGGGTGGGATTGGGGGTGGGGAGGGAGCTTCGAGGGAGGTTCAAGAGGGAGGTGCATGTGTGCGTGCTCTCTGCAACCCCATGGACCGTAGCCTGCCAGGCTCCCTGTCCATGGAATTCTCCAGGCAAGAATACTGCAGTGGGTTGCCATTTCCTTCTCCAGAAGATCTTCCCGACCCAGGGATAGAACCCACATCTCCCATACTGGCAGGTGGATTCTTCACCACCGAGCCACCAGGGAAGCAGCACAAGAGGGAGGGGATGTGTGTGTACAAAGAGCTGGTTCATTTTGTTGTATGGCAGAAACTAACATTATAAAGCAACTGTACCCCAATTAAAAAAACAACAACAAAAACCCCCAGAGCACTTGATTCTGGGAAGGAAACCCTGGCACTTTCTGCCCCTGCCTGGCCCCTACACACGCTCTCCAAAGATGAAGGTGCATTTTGAGGCAAGGTGCTCCTCTCAGAACAGGACATGCCTGGCTCAGGCCCATGGTAACTTGCTATTACTCAGAAATGGGGACATCAGAAGTTTGCTGGCCCCTTATCCTGCAGCGACACTTGGGCACGTGCAGGTCCCTTTCTTTCTCACAGAAGTTCCTAAGGAACAGATTGGGGGGGGAGGTCCTTAGTGCTAGGGATCCAGGGAGGCTCAGGAGCCTGGGGGCAGGGAGAGATGAGCGTCTCTGCGGTCCAGACAGCAGGGGTGGTCTGAGGGCGCCCCCATGTGGCCAGACGTGACACCTGCAGCCACGTGTCCACTCCCGCAGTCCCCTCCCATCAGGAGCCTCAAAGCTAAAAACGCTGATTTTCAGAAAGGGAGGAAACCTTCCCACCTGGGCACTGTGCTCTGATCAGCCAAGGTGAGTCTTCTGGGCATTAATATTGATGTCCTGTCTGGATGGGGTCTCTGGAGGCTGGGGGAAGCCAAATGTTAATGGGTGCCTTTATGAGCAACTGAACTGAACTGAACTTATGTGCAGAGCCCTCTGCCAGCACCCACCTCACAGGCACACATCTCCAAAGCAAGAATTCTTGTAAATTCTTGAAGAAGTGTAAACAGCCTTGAAGAAAGTGCAAACAATCAAAAGTTGAAAGACACATTTCATGATGCTCCTTGTTGCCCAGGAAAGCCCTTGGTGTGACCTTGACACTTTGTATCTGCCTGATCTGATACAAACTGTGCCTATAAGATGGGGAAGCTGTTCCACAGAAAACCCTGCTTTATTCTTCACTGATGTAACTTGGGCTGTGTGGAAAGCTGAAATTAAGCATTTTGAGAATTTTCACTTTTTTATAGAAGAATTTTGTAGATGCTCCCCACCACTTGGGAGTTTCAGAGAAACAGCTGTTATTGGCCCAGGGCTTCTCAGGAGCACCTGTTTACTCTAAATGAGCTTGACCGGGACTGCCTCCCCCAAGTCTTCAGCGCTGTGTTAGTGGTGAAGTGAGCAGTGGCAGGAAGGGCTGGCACACAAGAGGCCATTGCCTCCACGAGGTAGTGTGAAAGGGTGGGCAGCAGTCGCCCTTTCTTGGCACTGACAACCAGCGAAGGCCCTGGGATGGTGGTGGACTGCCACTGCTGACGTGGGCTGCAGCCGCCCTGCCAGGGAGGCCTGGCTCCAGCTGGTTGAGGGTCGGAGCGCCTGGATGGTCTGGGTGCCCTGATGTCACATCTCACTTCCCCTAGATGTTACCATAAGAGAAAGATTTAACTGGATCTTTTCAGGTAAAACAAGAGGGGACGCTGAGAGCGGAAACACTCACTGGGGAAGTCCCCTGAGACAAAAGGATCCTCTTCGGTGTGGATCCCAGGAATGGTCTAACTCTGTCCAGTGTGCTTCAGTGTTTCACGCAGAGCTGTCTGGCTGTGGTGGCAGGTCCATGCTATTGGCACCCCCCCCCCCCGGAAAAGATAGGCTCCAGCGGGGCCAAGGCTGGAGACAGCGGCACGTGCCTGGGGCAGGGGTCCTCTCTGACGGAGCTGGGGAACTGGCGCCTCCTGCCATTGGCAAAGTCCACCTACTGAGAAAAGGAGCTCCACAGCACAGTCGCAAGATTCCTGGATCCATTTCCACATCCTAGCGTTTGTTGCTAGGGTGTCTGAGGGACAGCAAAGAAGCAGAGGGGGTAGGAAGACCTCCCTGGTGGAGGTCTAGGAAGACGGGACCTGAGACGCAGAGCAAGTGGAGGTGGCCCTGGAGGGGACAGGACAGAAGCCTGAGCTGGAGGCTGGAGAAAAAAAGGACGGAGGAGGCGGCGGCAGGTCCTAGCAGGCGCTCGTGGCTCCAGGTGGGCACCTGGGCTCCAGCATCCACACTCTGCTTTTCTGCTGGAGGCAGTCCAAGGCTCCTGGCCCACAGGTACCTTCTCGTTAACCACCCCCAGACTGCACTCCTGCTCTGGCTTTCAGACGGTCCTGTTTGCGCTGGTGGATGCCCACATGTAACTGCTGCAGGTCTTTTCTTAAAGTGGACGTTTCTCCCGACTTGGATCTGTAGACTTTCGAGAGCAGAGCTGGCATCTCTTCCTTGTTCCATGGGGACCTGCCACCACTAGACAGGGACTGGTGCAGCATTGGGACGAGGTCTTATCCTTCCCTACTAGGGGCCTGACCATGAGATGCCAGATTCCAGAGAGGAGGGCACGCAAGGGCAGGGGGCAGGACTGAGAGGGTAGAGAGAGGGTAGAGAGAGGGTGAATGAAGGAAAGCACGGGGGTGAGCAAAGGGCCAAGGTTCCATCACCCCAGAAATGCATCGTAGTCCATGTACCACACCAGCTGGCCAGAGTCTGGCAGGACGCCCGAGATGGGCCACTTCTTGGGCTCGTGGCCCACGCGGCTGACCAGCATGGCGATCTCACGCTTCATCCTGCCCATGACCAGCACGACCACCTTCCGGGCACGGTTGATGAGGCGCAGGCTGAGGCTCATGCGCCGGTGTGGGCTGGAGGGGCTCGTGGTCAGCACCACCAGCTGCTCGCCATCCAGGCCAGTGGGCGACTGCGGGAAGAGGGAGGCCGTGTGCCCGTCGGTGCCCATGCCCAGCAGCACCAGGTCAAAGCTGCCGTTGGTCACGAGGGCAGAGATCTCCTCGGCATAGGCCTGGGCACCCTGGTCCTCCTCGGCGCAGAGCCGCTGGCGCCGGTGCACGGGCATGGGGTGGACGTTGTAGTGGGGGACCCGCACGTGCTGCAGCAGGTGCGTCTGCAGGCCCTGGAAGTTGGACTCGGGGTCCCAGAGCGGCACGCAGCGCTCGTCCACCAGCCATAGGTGCGTGTGGGCCCAGGGGAAGCTGTAGTGCTCTGTGGCCAGCTGCTGGAACAGGGCCACCGGGCTCGAGCCACCTGAGAGAGCCAGGTGGAACTCACCAAAGCGCCGCACGGCCCGCACAGCGGCGGCCTCGATGTCACCCGCCAGCCTGGCGATCAGCTCCTCAGGCCAGGCCGAGATCAGCGGGCTCTCTCGGTACTTGGCCGTGAGGACCTGGAAGTCGCTGGGCAGCGGAGCAGAGTCTGGGCCCAGCACCAGCTGCTCCGGCAGCAGCTGGGAGAAGGACAGGTGGCTGCCGCTAAACTCGAAGTCCAACAGCTGTCCGTTCTCTGCTCCTCCCGGGTAAAAGCGTGGGACCTCGTGGGCCAGGCTGTCCAGCAAGGGCGTCCAGAAGACCCAGGAGGCCAGCAGGTTCTCCGTAGTGACAAAGGAGTCCTTCCGGCAGTGGAAGATGTGAGAGATGAGCAAGGAGTAGGCATCCTGCTCCCGCACAGGGCTGTAGGCATAGTAATCGGAGAGCGGGAGACCGAAGAGGCGCAGCCCGGGCCGGCCCTCCATTTCCTTCCAGCTGGTGGAGGGCAGGGCCGGCCAGAAGAGGTTCCTACTGACCAGCACGGCAGGGCTGTCCAGCTCACCGTGGCCGATGTAGAAGATGATCTGCCGGGGCAGGCAGTGGCTCTGGGCAGCGACCCAATGCTTCTCACTCTGGACACAGAACTCCTGGTTCTTAAACAAGATCCGCACATAGCTCACTCTCTCGTCCAGGGCTTTGCCCGACATCAGGATGAACGGGACGCCCTCCCAGCGGAGGTTGTCTATGTGAACGAGGATGCCTGGGATGGGTGACAGGGGGACAGCGGGAGTGACGCTCCAGCACAGGACCCGGACCTCCCAGCCGGCTCACCTTCCCCTTTCCTTCCTGCTGGCCAGCCTCCTTTTCTCTGATTCCTCCTCTGGGAACCTCTGGCCTTGCTATGCTAGCCTCACCCCCACCTCTCACCTCTTCTATTATCTTCTCTTCCCAGTCAGTGCTCAAAAAGCAGCCTCATGGGCCACCTCGGACACACACTGCCCTTGAGGGGTCTCTCAGGGCCATTGTCCCCAAAGGGGAGCTGGGCTGAGGGGCTCTAATTGGGAGATTCTGTAAGAAGTCTCACGGGGCAGGGGTGGGGGTGCAAGGTGGCACTGATGCTGAATAGGGGTGGGGAGAGGTATTCCTAGGGAAAGGTGCTTCCTTCCTGTCTGTAGAGTGCTGAGGGTGCGCTGAGGCCATCAGATATGGCGGGGTGGGAAGGAGAGGGGGAGCCAGGCGTCTCAGCCACAGGCCTGCAGGGAACCACTGTGCAGCTGAGGAGGCCTGCAGGGGGCCATGGTGGTGAGAGTCAGACACAGAGCGCCCTTCAGACTGAGCTGCAAACCTGGTTTTCCCACAACCTATCTCTGTGTGACCTTGGGCAAGTTTCTAGCAACTTCACTGAGCCTCACAGCCCCTCACCTTTAAGTGAGGATGACGACACCTGCCTGATGCGTCTGCATGAGAGGGTTAGACGGGATGATGTGTATACAGTGCCGGACACGCAGTCAGCGCCCGCCCAGCAGCTGCTGCTCTGGTGCTGGGGGTTGTGATGTCAGTCTGAGCCTGTGCAAGTGCCCCAGTGGGCACCGGCCTGCCTGGCGTGCTGCATGCCAGCCAGGTGTGCCCCCGGCCTGCAGCCTCTCTGGGGGCTGGATAAGCTCCTTAAGAGCAGAGCCAGGTCTGAGCCCAGCTGGGGGAGCCCTGGAAACATCCGTGGACTAAACAGAGATCACCACTGAGGTGTCTGTCCCTCTGTCCAGAGGGAGCCAGCAGGTGACCCACTGCTTTAGGCTGGCAGAAGGCCAGGGAGGCAGGGGCATCTCTTACTCGCCTCTAAGCACCTTGGTAAAATCCCACTTTCAGCCCCTCCCGACCCACCCCGAAGGGGTCTGTGTTGGGAGGACTGCTTCCACCTGGGGGCGGGCGGGGGGCGGCCCAGCAGCCCGTGCCTGGCCCCGGGGGCCCACCTGCGAAGGTCGGCGTCAGGCTGTGGAAGTTGTCTGGCTTCCGCAGCTCCCTGCGCACCTGCCCGCTGTAGGCCTGGTACTGGCCCAGCACGGCGCTGTGCCTCTGCAGGCCCCGCAGTGCCTGGAAGACCTGGAGCTTGTGCTGCAGCACGGCCTCCGGGCTGCTGATGTTGACGGGCAGCTCCATGGCCACCAGTGTGAGGACCTCCGTTAGGTGATTCTGCAGGACGTCGCGGATGACGCCGTACTCCTCATAGAAGCTGATGCGGCCTGGCGGGGGGGTGGGGGAGGAGTCATAAGGACTGGGCACGTGGCTGACCTCTGCCTATGCTTCCTGTGCCCACAACCACACTCCCTAGTCTGGAGTGCCAGAGCAGAACAGGGCAGGAAGGGGGCGGGCGGCCCTGAGCCAACGAGACCCACCCCACCAGGAGGTGTCAGACCCTGTGGGCCTCTCCAGGCCTCTGCCTGGGGAAGGTTCTGGTCCCAGGAAGCTAAGCATCGTGGTGAGGGCCTGGGCAGCTTGCTGGTGCGTGACCCTGGGTGACTCACCTGACTTCCAAGTCTCTGCTTCACATCCTGCCATCAAAGGGGGCTCTCTGTCACCCCCTACCAAGCCCACACAGGTGCTGGGTCCTTGCCCTTGGCTTATAGTTGGGGAAAGCGGGGGAAGATGGGAGGGAGGAAAAGCCAATGAAGACATTATAGACAGAGTTCATGGCAGAGGGTAATAAGGAGTCCGCTCTGAGATGTGCAGGGGCAGCCCTGCAAGAAGCCAGGCAGAGACAAAGGGAGCTAAGAGAGGAAAAGCCTGAGGCTGGACGAGCTTGGCTGCCAGGCGCCAGAAGAAGGGGAGCAGGAGGGCGAGGCTGGGAGGGCGGGGCTTGTAGGATGAGGGGTGGAGGCTGCCTTGTCTCCAGGCTCAGGGGAAGCAGTGCAGGGGCTGAAGCAGGAGAGGCAAGACCTCCACACAGTCACTCCCCGGCCTGCTGTTGGGGGGCGACTGCAGGAGACCGTGTGGTGTCCCAGAGGCGGGGTGGGGGGGTGGTGATGCTGGGACCTGGATGGGTGGTGATACTTGGACCGGGACGAAAGTGATGGAGTGCAGCAGCTGGAGAGGGCGGATGGCGCTTCTGGAGTCGGAACTGACTGGACCTGCTGACCCATGTGGCACTAGAGGTAAAGAACATGCCTCCCAGTGCAGGAGATGTAGAGATGTGGTGGGTTCCATCCCTGGGTTGGGAAGATCCCCCAGAGAAGGCAACGGCTACCCACTCCAGTATTCTTGCCTCGAGAATCCCATGGACAGAGGAGCCTAGTGGGCTATGACCCATGGGGTCACAAAGAGCTGGACATGACTGAAACAACTTAGCATGCAAGCTGACCCATGCGGGCGAGCACCAGTGAAAAGGTGAAGCCAAAGCCAGCTTCAAGGACTCAGGGTGGTGGAGGGGGAGTTGGCTCCTGGGAAGGTGTCTGCTCAGGCCTGAGCAGAAAACAGGCATGGTGACATTATCTGAGATGAGGGGACTGGGTAGAGGAAGGGGTTGATGGAGGGGAAACCAGGTGTATTTAAGCTTAAAACATACAGGTGGAAATGGCAGGTGGCCAGTGGATGGGGTTACCGAGCAGGTAAAAGGAGGAGACACATAGGAAGAACAGCAACCACAGAGCTTGGCAGTGACATCAATGCTCACAGCGCCTGGCACAGCGTGGAGACGCCAGGCACCCCTCCCGTTACACCCACAGGGTCTGGCACAGCGGGTCCACCACCATCCCTGTCTACACGAGAGGAAGAAGTCAGAGGCCCAGGGCTGGGGTGAGCAGTCAGGAGCTGGTTAACGACACACGTCACACTTCCTCCTCCAGGGCTCAGAACCACCTCTGACTACCAGTGACTCAAATACATACAAGCCAGTGGTCAAATGCCACAACCCCTCACATGGCACGGCTCACATTCTGCTGACTTGCCGAGACTCGGGCCAATTCACAGCCTTACGTACAGAGAAAGGTGACATCACCACCAGAAGAGCAGCTGTTTATCGAAGGTTTGCGTGCGTCACCTATAACATGGGATCAGCTCTGTCACCCAGCAGCTTCTGCTCGTCTTTCAGGTCTTGGCTTCCAGAAGATTCTACCAAACTTTCAGCCTGCCCTCCTGGAGGGCCCTGTCTTTGGCTGCTTCCCCTGACTAACATGGTGCTGCCTGTTATTTGCTCTTCCTGCCACCCTGATGCTCCATCAGGTTAGGACAGCATCTGTCTGCTCCCTGCAGCATCTCAAGCATCAGATACAGCACTGCAGTCACTCCGCAGAACACTGTGTGGTTGGGAAGCTGAACACACACGCCACCAGGGACTCACCTAGGAGGTTCCATGTTCAGAGAAATAAAGTTGACGATGTAATGTAAATATATAAACTGCTTTGAAAATATAATATGACCAGGATAAACAGAATTGCAAATCAATGAAAAATACAAGAGGAAATAAGAAATTCCATAGACAGGTTTTATGGATTACGAAAGGTCGGGGGAAAAGAAAAGTCAGTTATTAGAAGACAGATCCATGCAGATTATCCTGCATGCAGGTTAAAGAGACAGAAAAGACTCAACACACACACGTACACACACACACATAGCATGATGACTCTTCAAAATTAGACAGCATGTTTTCGGCAACTGGATCCACACAGAAACGATAAAGAAGCAAGGGGAAAGTCCACCTAAAACCTGGAATATAGAGAAGAGGAATTGGGATAGGACTAGCGGAGGGACCCAAGGTTGGCAAATTCACTGGTATCTATCAGTTCTGTATGTTACCTAGATTGTGTGTGTGTGTCCGTGTGCCTGCTCAGTCATGTCTGACTCTGTGATTCCATGGACTGTAGCCCGCCAGGCTCCTCTGTCCATGGGATTCTCGAGGCAAGAATACTGGAGTGGGTTGCCATGCCCTCCTCCAGGGGATCTTCCCGACCCAGGGATCGAACCCGGGTCTCTTGCATCTCCTGTGTTGGCAGGTGGATTCTTCACCACTAGCGCCACCTGGCATTGTGTAATCACTCTTTTTTTTATCCGATCAATACTTAATTCAAACCAACACAAAGAAATGTCCCCTGGCCCACCTGCCCTGGCCAGGTTCGGGCCAGCTGGACGGTGAGCAGGGACCACCTGGCCTGAGTTCAGCCCTACAGGCCAGGCGTGGCAGTGGGGCCAGTGTCACGGGGCAGGAAGTGAGGCCCATAGTCGGCTCCTGGGAAGGTGTCTGGTCCTCGGGAGTGGAGCGTCAGTTTGCAGCTCTGGTCAAGGAGGCAGAACCTGGGACACACAGGACAACCAGCCTAGCTGTTGCAGCCAAACTACCCCAAGTGCCCCCCAGCTGGGAAACCAAGGCTCAGCTCCCAGCCCCATGGGGGTCTGGTCTCCAAAGTCCTCACAATATCACTGAGAAGACATCAAGAAAAAGATAATAGATAACAGCAATAATGGCAGATGTGTATCAGTCCATTTACCCCTCACAGTAACAACATGTACAGAGGTACTGTTATTACCCTCATTTTAAAATGTACAGAGGATCTTCCCTGGTGGTCCAGTGGCTAAGACTCTACACTCCAATGCATGGGGCCCAGGTTTGATCCCTGGTTGGGGAACTAGATCCCGAATGCCACAATGAAGAGTTCACACGCCACAACTAAAGATCCTGCCACAATGGAGACCTGGCACAGCCAAATAAACAAATACATATTTCAATATATAAAAATAAATACAATGTAAGGAAACTGAGGTTCAGAGAAGTCAAGCAACTTGCCCAAGGTCGCACAGCTGGTAAAGGGGGAAAAATGAGATTTGAACCTCGGCAGCTGGCCCCAGGGGCTTCCCCAGTGGCTCAGAGATGACGAATCCATCTGCAATGCAGGAGACACAGGAGACAGAGGTTCCATCCCTGGGTCAGGAAGAGCCCCTGTAGAAGGAAATGGCAACCCACTCCAATCCTCTTGCCTGGGAAATCCCATGGACAGAGGAGCCTGGTGGGCTACGTCCACGGAGTTGCAAAGAGTCAGAAACAACTTAGCCACTGAACAGCAACAAAGCAGGTCCCAGAGCTTGCCATTCTCACCACCTCCCTGGCTCCCTGTAACTTCCCACCCAAACAGCCGCACGGCAGAACAGGGCGCCTGGCATGGGGCTGAGCAGCACGGGCTCTTGGTGGCTTTCAGAAGTGGAGGCTGGTGGCTGAAGCAGGAAACCAAGCTGGGCTTTTTGGTTGGGTGGGGGGTCGACGCAAGGGGTTAGCGGCTCAGCACCTCATGGGCCAGGAAAGGTGTGAGGAGGACAAGGAGGGTCGTGTCCCTCGGCTGCAGTCAGGCGGGGAGTGCCTCACAGGTATGTGGGCCCACAGTGACCAAATCTTGTCATTTATACAGAGGACATGAAAAACTGGATCATTAAGTACAATCTCGAGTGTACAAATAATTCAGATTTTTTAAATTGCTGTGTGTCTCAAAGAACTGTATGTGGGGGGCCGACTCTGCCCCTGAGCCAGGTCCTGGTTGGGGTGAGAAGCATAAGCCAGAGGGCGGAGGCCCCGACACACAGGTCAGATGATGGATGGGGGTGAGCCTGGCTAGTCTGGCAGAAGCGGCCAGTCTGTGATTCAGAAGAGCAGAGATCAAGAACAGATGGAAAGGGCTTTGGAAAGGAGATTGAGGGCCTTGAGGAGCTATTAAAAGTCCTCGACCTTACCAGTTAAGCAGAGTTACTACATGATCCAGCAGCTCCAATCCTAGGTGGATACCCGAGAGAAAAGAAAACGTATGTCCACACAAAAACTTGTACACGAATGTTCACGGTGGCCTTATTCATGACAGTCAAAAAGGATAAAGAACTCAAATGTCCACTAACTGATAAGTGGATAAATAAAATGTGGTGAATCCATCCACACAGCAGAATGTTATCTGGCAATAAAAAGAAATGAAGTGGATAGCACTGAAACATATACATCACCCTGCATAAAAAAGACAGCCAGTGGGAATTTGCTGTATAACAGAAGGAGTTCAACCTGGTGCTCTGTGATGACCTAGAGGGGTGGCATGGGGTGGCAGGGGGAGGGGACATATGTATACTTGTGACTGATTCATGTTGATCTGTGGCAGAAATGAACACAATATTGTAAAGCAATTATCCTCCCATTAAAAATAATTAATAAAAAAAAGAAATGAAGCACTGACACAGGCTATACAGTGTGGATGAACCTTGAGAACATTATGCTCAGTGAGAGAAGCCAGACCCAGAAAGTCACATATTATTTACATGAAATGTCTGGAATAGACAAATCCACAGAGATGGGGAGTAAGTTTATGGTTTCCAGGGCTGGAAGGATGAGGGGCGTAATCAGAGGGTGGCAGCTAATCAGAGTAGGGGGGATACAGACCTTCTTTTGATGAAAATGTTCTACAACTGATTGTAGTGATGGATGCACAGCTCTGTGAATATACCAAAGCCCACTGAACTCTAGACTTAAGTGAATTATATGATGGGGGCTCAGCAGTAGAGAATCCACCTGCCAGTGCAAGAGACTTGGGTTGATCCCTGAGTTGGGAAGATCCCCTGAGATGGGAACGGCTACCTGCTCCAGTATTCCTGCCTGGAGAATCCCACGGACAGAGGAGCCTGGTAAACTACCGTCCATGGAGTTGCAAGGAGTCAGACACAACACAACTCAGAGGCTAGACAACAACAAATTGATATGTGAATTATCTTTCAATAAAACTCTTTTTTTATTAGAGTAGGGAGGTAGAACCCTGAGAGAGGTGCTATGAGAAGATTAAGCCATCTACGATTTGCAAAATGAACAGAGAGGGGACAGGTGGGAATGAAATCAATGAACAGCTTTGGCTGCAACTGAAACAAGTAACAAGTAACAAGGGCTACAGCAAACAGTGAAGCATAAAGACACTGAGTGGATGAGGGAAAACTGCATGATGACTGGCTGGATCCATGAAAGGCCGTGCAGGATTATGGTCTGCAGTCTGTGCAACCAGGCTGCGTGGGTTCAAGGACCTGCTGTGCCTTCTTTTAGCCCTGTGACTTCGGGCAAGTGATTCCACATCACAGATAAAAGAGGACTGGCCGCAGTGCCTGTTCTGTGGGGCTGCTGTGAACATCAATGAGCTGACATGTACATGGGGCATGGGGCAGTACCTGGCATGCAGAAAGCACTGACACACACTGGCTAGCATTTTCATTATCACAGGGGCTGCAAGAGAAGGTCTATCAAAGATAACTGACAACCCAGAGAACAGCCACTATTTGAAAATGAAGAAGTTAGAGGGCTTTCCTGGTGGCCCAGTGGTTAGGAATTCACCAGGGGACATAGGTTTGATCCCTGGTCCAGGAAGATCCCACATGCTGTGGAGCAACTAAGTCCGTGTGCCACAACTACTGAGCCTGCCCTCTGCAGCCCTCGAGTCTCAACTACAGAGCCCACATCCTGAAACTCCCGAAGCCTGCTCGCTCTTAGAGCCTGTGCTCTGCAAAGAGAAGCCACTGCAGTGAGAAGCCTACACACTGCAATGAGGAAAAGCCCCTGTTCACTGCAACTAGTGAAAGCCTCACACAGCAACGAAGACCCACCATGGCCAAAAAAAAAAAAAAATAGAAAAGGCAGACAGTATTTCATGAGAACAATGCAGTGATGGTTTAAGTTCCAAATCTGTTGGGTCTGACATGGTGATATACATCCAGTGAAAATATTAGTATCTCAGAGGCAACTAGAGATTATATATATAAGACCAGGGCTTGGAAAGGCAATGAATGCTGGAGATACACTAAATTCCATCAAATCAAAAATGAGACAGAAACTAAGGTCTGGCTTGAAGGAGTTCACATTTTAGCTTCCCAGGTGGCTCAGTGGTAAAGAATCCGCCTGCCAATGCAGGAGATAAGGGTTCTATCCCTGAGTCAAGTGATCCCCTGGAGAAGGAAATGGCAACCCACTCCAGTATTCTTCCCTGGGAAATCCCATGGACAGAGAGGAACCTGGCAGGATACAATCCATGGGGTCACAAAGAGTTGGACACAACTAAGCGACTGAAACAACAAGATGGAAACAGGCTGCCAAGTCAATTCTATCACCCCATCCATAGTAGACCCAACTTCAGAGAGGCTCGAATATATAAAAATGTGTATCTTGGAATCAATGAATTGGAGTAGATTTAGGATCGTAAAGAGGACAGTTAAAGCTTTGAGAGCAGATGAATTTTTGATGGAGAGAACACAGCAGAGTCTTAAAGAGTCCTGTTATCTGCTTACTAGTCATTAGCTCAGCAAATCCCTAAGTGGCCCTTTTCCTATTTTTATCCACTCTCACTCCTGGAGAGGAGGCATTCATAGGTTTACTACCCGCTGTGTAAAAGAGAGCTTCCTTCATTCCTTAATTTCAAGCTTGGGGGTGGGAGGGGAAGTGAGCCTGTGTTCAGTACAGCCCATATATTTGTGGACTTAGATCCTTTCCTGAGGAGCGGTCTTTCCAGTTAAAATGGAGTGATCAGGCCCATGGCTGGAACCTCACTGGGGAAAGGCAGGGCAGTAAAGCCCAGGTGGGGGCTGGTCCTCCTGACAGCACCCAACAAGGTGATTTTTTTTCTGGTTACCACCAGTTATTGTGGACTGACTTTTCCTGAAAGTGACACATATGACTCCTAGTATATTTCCTAGGTTGAAAATTGAAGGGTAAAATCCCATTGGTATGTGAACAAGGGGGACTTCCCTGGTGGTATAGTGGATAAGAATCCACCTGCCAATGCAGGGGACATGGGTCCAATCCCTCGTCGGGGAACTAAGATCCCACATGCCGAGGAACAACTAAGCCTGAGAGCCACCACTACTAAGCTTCCGTGCCCTAGCGCCTGTGCTCTGCAACAAGAGAAGCCACCGCAACAAGAAGTCCACACACCGCAACCAAGAGCAGCCCCTGCTCACCACTAGAGAAAGCCTGAGCACGGCAATAAAGACCCACCGCCACCAAAAAAAATTGATTTTTGAAAATACGTGAACAAGGATAGAATAAAGCGTGCATGTGTGTGCCAAGTCGCTTCAGCTGTGTCTGACTCTTTGTGACCCTACGGACTGTAGCCCACCAGGCTCCTCTGTCCTTGGGATTTTCCAGGCAAGAATACTGGAGTGGGCTGCTGTGCCCCCCTCCAAGGGATCTCCCCAACCCAGGGATCAAACCCCCTCCCTTAAATCTCCTGCATTGGCAGGTGGGTCCTTTACCACTAGCGCCACCAACCAGCTTCATGGAAGACAATTTTTCCATGGGGTGGGGGAAGACGGTTTCAGAATGATTAAATGTACATTACATTTATTGTGCATTTTATTTCTATTATTATTACATTAGCTCCACCTCAGATCATCAGGCATTAGATCCCAGAGGGTGGGGACCTCTGGAACAAAGCACCACCAGATTGGACAACTGGGAGAAAAGACCAACTTGGCTCCTAAATTGTTCAAACACTGAACTCATCCGAGTCACAAGACTGCAGGTATGGGAGACCCATCACTCTACTCCTGGGTCATGTTCACCTTCACAGCCTCCCGGGCAGCACCCCATGCAAGGTACCCTGAGAAGAACAGCTGCAAACCCACCAGAAGAGCAGGAACAGGGAAGACGGGGGCCCGATGTGGACAGAGTAGGAATGTCACCAGTGACAGATGCAGCTGTTGCGAATTTTCTGATAAACAGTCCAATAAGATGTAAAAACAGCCATAAGGTCATGTTGACCCATCTGGTCTGGTCATTCCACTTCAGAAGCACACTTAAAGAAAAAATACTTCTTAGAACGCTCGTAAGTGTTCTATAATTAGATAATGGTTGCGTGACTGTGTGAATATAGTAAAAACTACTGAATAGCACCCTTTAAAAAAGGGAAACTTTTACGGTATGTGAATACCTTAATTTTCTTAAAAGCTTGCAAAGTACTATTTAAAACAGCAAAGAGTGGAAACAACTGAGATGCCTAATAATAGAACAATTCATATTCTGTGATATAAACAGGACTGAACAGAAACACACAGAGACTGAAAGGGATACATTATGCAGGCTGTCAATACA
The DNA here is from genome assembly GCF_014754425.2 of Oryx dammah. Taxonomy (NCBI): domain Eukaryota; kingdom Metazoa; phylum Chordata; class Mammalia; order Artiodactyla; family Bovidae; genus Oryx; species Oryx dammah. The sequence goes on along the minus strand of NW_024070205.1, from coordinate 36,311,687 downwards.
TGGAAATTTTGGTACATGTGTAAGTGTGAGAGAGAGAAAATATTAGGTAAAGAATGGACATAAGAGAGAATTGGAGATCAATTACCGTCTTTATATAACCCAACACAAGTCACCTACAAGTCACCCGGTGCCCAGAGAAACGGAGACGCTGCTGCTTCCCCTCCCAGCCCACTTGGAAGGAGAACAGCAGTCTCCATTTGTAGAGCGTTGCCACGCGCATTATCTGACCTAATCCTTAAAACAGTCCCAAGGGAGAGGCAACAGGGGTGGCCATCACTATGCAGAGGCTGCCCAACATGCAGCCTTCAGATCTTAGGCCAGAACCCCCTCCCAGTTGCCTCCCCTCAGTGGGAGATTTAGACTTTCCCAGCAAAGCAAAAACAAAATGAAAAGCTGGCTACCATCTCTACCAATAGGTTCTGGGACCGCTAAGAATAAAAACGGGGAGAGGGCTGAGGACAGAGCGGGCCCACGGGCTGGAAGCCCAGCAGCGGCTCTGAGCTCACCTTGCGGACGCCGGGTGGGGCGCTGGCCCTGCTGAGCAAGCTGCCAGCAGCCGCTTCCACCCCCCACCCCCAGACGCCAGGCCAGGAAACAGGACAGCTGCAGTGGACCTGGAGATGCTGGCTGCCTCAGCGAGGGGTGTGGTACGGCCACTCCAACCCTCAGGGAGACCAATGTCAGAACAGGGAGCCCCCAAAGCAGGGACAGCCACACGGTCCTTAGGAAAGCTCCCTCCTTCCTCTTGCCAAAAAAAAGGAGAGCCTTCCAGCCAGCGGGGAACCGGGGTGGGAGAGAGACGCCTGGGGCACGTCCCGACAGGAAGGCCAACTGCTGAGGGCTTGGACAGACTAAAGCTGAGGGCATAGTGGTTAAGAGCCTGGGTTCTGGGATGCTACAGACCTGGGACCCCCTCCCTGCACTTCTAGATGGGGGGAAGGCAGCCCAGCCTGACTGAACCTCAGTCCATGAGGACAGCCCCCCTTCCGGCAGAGCCCATCCCCATGGCCGTGATGAGGGCGGGTGGGGGGTCACCTCCACACACGGGCTAGTGGCCCAGACAAGGTCACTCCCTGGATGGCCCAGAGGGCTGCCTTGGGAGACCCCCCAAGGGAGTGGTTGGCCAAGGCTTCTGTGACTCTCAGGATGGGACTTCCAAGACGGGTGGCCCAAACAAGGGTGAGAGGGAGCTGGGGCTGCAAGAGGACCGCTCCCCTCCCCCCACCTCCTTTATTCCCGGCTCCTATCTCTGCAGCAGCCTCGACTGCAGAGAACTCCTCTGGGCCAGAGGCTGCGGCAGGAGAGCAGAAAAAACCTCTCACAGCAGGGAGGGAGGCATGGAAAGAGGGAGCCAGGGGATGGGATGGGGTGGGGCGGGGGGTGGAGGAGACATCCAAACCCCCATGCTGCTCAGAAGCCCCCACTCAGGGTCTGTCTGGGACCAGGCCTGGCCCGTAGCCCCCTCCCTTCCAGCACTTAGGCCACAGTCTAGAAGCAGGGTCCCTCCAGGGCTTCCTGGCACAGGAGTGAGTGAGGGGGGCAGGGGTGGGGAGAAAGCCCCCACACTCTCTCTTTCTGCTTAACGGTCAGACCCCGGGGCTGGGACTCCTGCCTGGATGCTTGCTGGCCGCACTCAGCCTCACTGCAGCACCTCGCCGGCTGAGCTCACAGGACAGCAAGACGCTGTGACCTCCAGCAGGGCGGGCAGTCTTTCCTCCTGCGGCTTCCCACCCCCAACCCCCGGGGGAGGCACAGCCACGGCCACGGTCTGCTAGGCACAGGGTTACTGGCCATGGTGGGTGACTGCAGGGTCCCCAGCTCCTGTCCTTTCTCTCCAGCCTGAGCTTGAGTCCAGCAGGGCCCTGAAGCAGATTGGGAGGGGAGAGAGAGGATCAGTGCTGGGGACGCACAAGGCCCCTCCCTGGGGATGCAGACACTGCTTGTCCTTCTGGGTCCCCTAGGCCCAGGAGAGAGAGACAAGACAGAAAGAGAGGGAAGGAGAAAGAGAAACAGACAGAGGCAAAGGGAAGGGAACCCCCAGTTCTGGCTGTTCCTGAGAACCCAGGTCCACAGCCCCCGGCTGAAGGGATGAGCACAGAGGCGGGAAGTCATCCCACCCTACACCATCAGGCCTGTGTACACACCTGGCCAGGGAGATGCGGCACCCAGGACAGCTGCTGTGCCACTGGCCACCTCTGACAAGGAGAGCGGTCTGAACCAGCCCCGCCCTGGCTGTGAGCCCCGCACATCTGATGGGTCCCCGAGGCCTGCCCTGCTCTGGGCCCAGTGAAGCAGCATATACTCTGGAGCTGGCAAAAATAAGACCCACTGCTTGGAACCCACACCCCGAAGGCAACCGGGCCGGTGCTTTGGTCCCACAGAGCAGCCCTGAAGGCAGAGCCACGGGCCACCCTAGCTCTAAACCTCAGCCGTCATACTAGCAGTCAAACCCAAGATTCTCCCTGCCATGGGTTTGCCACGGCTAACAGATCTGCTCAGGCCTCGGCCTACCTTTCTGTCTTCCTTTCTGCTTTCCTTTCTTTGACACTCAAAGGTACCTTTGCAAGGAAGGGCCTTTGCCCAGCTCCTGGCTTCATATAGATTCTACAAATGACATCAAATATCAAGAAGGATGGTTAAAACACTTTGGCCACCTGATGCGAAGAGATGACTCATAGGAAAAGACCCTGATGCTGGGAAAGATCGAAGGCAGGCGGAGAAGGGGATGACAGAGGATGAGATGGTTGGATGGCATCACCAACTCAATGGACATGAGTTTGAACTAACTCTGGCCGATAGTGAAGGACAGAGAAGCCTGGTGTGCTGCAGTCCACGGGGTCAGAGAGTTGGACAGGACTTAGTGACTGAACCACCACCACCAAGAAGAATGATGTGGCAGGGTGGAGGAAATATGAAGCAACACCACCAACTGGTGACTCCAGACATCATGGGGCAGGACTGGGGAAGGAGCTGCCAGAAATGGGGGAGGAGAGGAGACCCAGTGTCATATCCAGGCAGAGAGGGGCTGGCCCCCACCCGCCCCCAGCCAGGTGCTTGGCACCAGATCTGTAGGTCATCTGTAGGTCATCTCTCTGCGGATGAAGCCAGGGCACAGCCCAGCCCTCACTCCTGCTAGGGCAGGAGGCACACACAGGTCTCAGGTGGAAACCCACAGCCTGAGCCCTGCTGAGGACAGGAGAGGAAATCCAGAAGGCCTGAGGAGAACCATGAAGGCCCACTGCAGTGGGGAGGGCACCCTTTTCTCACACAGGTTCCAGACAGAGAAGCCCAGCTTCTCTTTAGGATGGCAGGGCCCTTGGAGGCTGGCTCCTGTCTGGTACCCTAGCCCACTGTTCCTCCCGCCTGGCCCTGACAGCACCACCTGCAATATTCATTCTGGAGTCTGTCCTGATATATATCCCCAGGTGAACCCATGAGGCATCAGGGGATAGCAGGCAGCTGGGTCCCCATCCCTGAAACCGCCCCACACCCACCCAGAACTTGTAGCACTAAACACACTTCAAAGGGGAAAGGGGAGAATGCCGAGGGGAGGAACGGAGCAGAAAAGGGACACAGACCTCCTGGGCCCCATCCAGGCCCAAGGGATCTGAGGCCCGCCTTTCTGCCCAGGCCCACACCGATGGGTGGGATGGTGGCCTAGGGTTGCAGCACGCAGTTAGGGGATGAGCTGGCTGCAATGGTGCAGAGCCCGGGGCTGGAGCCAGACTGCTTGGACAGGACCTGGCTATACCATATCCGGCCGTGACCTTGGGCTCATCAACAAACCTCATCCGTAGGTGGAGGCTAATAATAGCGCCCTTCTCATTTGGCTACTAGGGCCTCAGGACACGGTAAGAATTAGCTTTTATCATTGGGGTAAAAGAACCAAAGCTCTGAACACATACAGCCAATGCTCAAGAGATGTGATAGGAGTCACAGAAAGCCAGGGCTCAAGGGGCCGCAGCTGCTGTGGTTGACACAAGCCACACAGATGAGGGACAGGACGCAGTGAGGCCACTCGGGGGAAGAGACGGGCCTGACATGCAGTATTCCGACTCCCAGGTCAATACTGCTGATTCCTGCAGTGTTTGGTCAGCATGTCCCAGGTGCGTGCCAGGTGCCAGCGAGGAGGTGGCCTGAAGCCTCCAGTCCAGTGGGACAGACAGACAGATGGGGGCATGAGACGAGGCCATGGAGGGACAGGAAAGGGAGGTGTGTTCGCTTGGAGTGTGCAGCAGGAGTGGACCTTGTCGGGACAGTCAGCAGGGCCTCCCCGACACTGCAACCACTGAGCTGAGAACGAATGAACGGGAAGGACCGGAGGTAAACAGAAGAGAAGAGATGAAAGCAGAGGGGGCCTCTGCTGTAAGCAGAAGCCTGATGGTCTCCACCACACTCAGCAAGGAAGCCAGCTTACCTCCCAGGGTTTACTGCCAGCCAGTGTTTTCAGTGCCTGGGCCAAGTCTACATAACCCAACTACATGCTCCCTTAGGGCAGCTGTCACCATCCGGGGCTTGCCTGCGGGCACCCTGGGGTATAGCATGGCCCAGAACTGGGCACACACAGGCTCTGAAAGGAGACTGCACACCAGCAAAATCTTCTAAGCAAGCACTGGAGGGGAAAATGGCAACCCACTCCAGTATTCTTGCCTGGAAAATCTGATGAACAGAGGAGTCTGGCCAGCTACAGTCCATGGGGTCTCAAAAGAGTTAGACACGACTTAGTGACTGAGCATGCACGCACGCACGCAGCGCTGGCCCCGGCGCGGGGGCCAGGCAGACCCTCCAGCCCTGTGGGCCGATGCCAAACCACTGATGCAGGGCGGGGACCGTTCACGTACCTTCCGCGTCCAATGTCTCCTTCATGACGATCTCCACCCGTTCCACGTGGTGCCGGTTCCAGAGGCCGTCCAGGGCCGCACGGTTCTGGTCTCGGAAAGGCAGGATCTGGGCCACTACCTGCCAGGGAGGAAGACTGCGGAGCTATGGGTTTCTTCTGGGATCAACAGGGAATCCTGACCCCACGAAAGGGACTGCAACCTCTCTATCCCGCTCAGAGGAGACACTCTCGGGAGCAACAGTCCCCGGATGCCAGGCCTTCACAGCCCAGTAAGGACTTGAGAACCTCTCAGTGACCTCCACAGGGTTAGCAGCCCTCTTTTTTTCTTTGCCAAGAAAGAAAACATTTAAGATTCTCCACCTTCTATTGATGCTTCTGAACTGTGGTGCTGGAGAAGACTCTTGAGAGTCCCTTGGACTGCAAGGAGATCCAACTAGTTGATCTTAAAGGAAACCCGTCCTGAATATTCATTGGAAGGACTGATGCTGAAGCTGAAACTCCAATACTTTGGCCACCTGATGGGAAGAACTGACTCACTGGAAAAGACCCTGATGCTGGGAAAGATAGAAGGCAAGAGGAGAAGGGGATGACAGAGGATGAGATGGTTAGATGGCATCACCAACTCAATAGACATGAGTTTGAACAAACTCCAGCAGATAGTGAAGGACAGAGAAGCCTGGTGTGCTTCCCTGGGGTCAAAAAGAGCCTGGTGTGCTTCCACGGGATCAAAAAGAGTGAGACACAACTGAGAGACTGAACTGAGCTGATCTTCTGTTACCATCCATTTTTAATAAAAGAAAGGTGTTTTAACACTAAAATTGGAGCAAGAAAAGTTTCAAATTGAATACCAGCCAGTATTTTTTTTTCTAATTTTCCCCTAAACAAGTGAAAAGGACAGGCACTGGTCTAAGGGCTTATCTTTGGAACACTGCAGCTCCAAAGAGAGCTGGACACAAGGCGATGCCTCCACCCCAGATGACTCCGTGGTGACCCCCATGTGGCCCTGAGCCCGTGGCCTGGTCAGGGCCAGAGAACACACGTGCTTGTGTGTTTTCTGCTCTGGTTTCCAGGAAGAGGTGTCCTGAGGGGCCCTGAGGGTCTGTTCAGATTGAACTGGCAAGCTGACCAGCCTCACCCAGGAGGCCAGCCCCTTGCTTCTCCACAGGGCCTGGATGAGAAGCAAGGACTCAAAGAGTCCCTATCCTGTTTTAAGATCTCGTTACCATCTTCTGGCTCAAAACAGAACCCGGAAAGAAAAAGGTGTTGAGAAAAGGCAGATGGGTGCAGAGTAACGTGGTTAATTCTAATTCTCAGAGCATGCCCACCCAAAAGCCGGGCCCAGACCCGAGAGTCTCAGGGACCCCTCGGGACAGAACACAGGGCCGGGCTGGCAAACAGAAGCCATGATACACAAAAGAACAGGACGCATGGACAAGGGCCAAGCAGTCCTGCCGTTGCCACTCACCTCCTGCCCAGAGTCAAGACGACCAAGGGAGCCGAGATCTCACGATGGCTTTGGGGCCAGTCCCACAGTCAGTGGTGCCACCCTGAGTTCAGGGTCTTACCTACCCCAGCTCCCTCCACCCTGCAGGCTCCGGGCTTCGGCTCACCTGCTTGCCTAGGTAATGGTCCACCCGGTACATCTCCTCTTCCCGGAAGAAGCTCCCCAATTCTGTGGCCAGCTGTTGGGCAGAGTGGAGGTCATGGCCAAAGGGTTTCTCCAGCACGATGCGCAGCCAGGCGCCGGGGCCTGGTCGGCAGCTGCTGTTGATGTTGTGGGCGATGTCCACGTAGGCAAAGGGCGGCACCGAGAGGTAGAAAATTCGGCCGGTCTCCCGGAGGCCTTCATGCTCGACCTGGGCCTTGATGTCCTTGCTCAGGGCCAGGTAGTCCTTGGGCGTCTTCAGCCGGCGGTACTCACTCAGCTGCTTGAACTGAGCCTTTAGTTCAGCACAGTGACCCGAGGCCATGTCCCCAGGGCAGGACAGGGACTCCAGGACCTTGGCGATGGCCTCCTGGCCCTGCTCGGTGCTCGTCAGAGCAGTCCCGTGGAAGCGAAAATGGTGGCCCTTCCCCACCTCCTCCAGGTACAGATGGAACAGGCCCTGCCACAGGTACTTTCTGGCCAGGTCCCCAGTGGCTCCCAGCAGGATGATGGAGACCTGTCCGGGGAGATCCTGGGCCTGCAAGCCGCTGAGCAGGGCCATGCACACGGCCGCCATGAGCATCTTCCAGACACCTGGGCGCCTAGGAAAGACAGAGAAGCAACAAGGAAGGATCAGGCATGGCTCGGTGGCTGCGATGTTGGGGGGTAACACATTCCTAGATTATCAAACATTTCCTGCCTGGCAAGGAACAGCCACCTGTTTCGCAGGAAAATGTTTCAGTTGCACAGCTTCCCTCTCCCTCCTCACAGCCTGGCTTCTGTGCCAAGCAGCCAGTGGGCCGGGAGCCTGCCCTGTAAGCAGAGATAACGCAACTTGCTGGAGGGGGGCCGTTCTGTGCAGGAGCGGCAGCCCCCAGGGAGGCCCCAGCGTAGTCGTGCACTTGGAGCCATCCACTCTATGACCAACACCAGTCTCGTCCATAAGCACAGGTGGCTGGGGTCATCAGAGCAGCAGGCAATGGTCTTAGACGACGACCTGAAGCTGGGGGGACATTGTTGCCCCCTCACTTCTCCGTCTGCTCTTCCCAAATCTATTGGGCTCCAAGCACAAAATGACCACTAACATTTTTTTTTTTCTGGCCACTCGGCATGCAGGATCTTCCCTGACCAGGGACAGAACCCATCCCCCTGCACTGGGAGCATAGTCTTAGCCATAGACTGCCAGGGAAGTCCACAAAATGACCACTAATCATTGCTGCAGCACTGTGATCAAAAACTCGGATTCTGGAACCAACTGAGTTTGAGTCCCAGCTCAACCCTGACCTTGAACAATTATTTAACCTCTCTGTACCTCAGTTTCCTCATCAGAAATGACGGTATTCATGGTACCTACACCAGAGGGCTGTTAAAAGGAGAAAACGAGTGACTGCTGAGAAGGTCTTGCACAATGCCTACCACCTATTAAGCACTAGATAAGTGGTGGCTATCATTATGGGACTAGAATGGGTTAGCATACATTATAGTGTATGTTAATAGCAGCAAACACTGAATGCTGGCATGTGCCAAACACTGAGCTAAATACTTCTGTGCATAAGATTTCCCTGAATCCAGACAAGAGCCTTGCAAAGAACCAGTGGAGGGGGGTCCAGTGGCTAAGACTCTGGGCTACCACTGCAGGAGGCCCAGGTTCGATTCCTAATCAGGGCACTAGATCCCATACGCTGCAACTAAGAGGTCACATGCTGCAACTAAAAATCCTGCATGCTGCAACGAAGATCGAAGATTGCAGATCGCATGTGCCACAGCTGAGACCCAGTGCAGCCAAATAAAGAAATATTACAGAAAAAAAAGAACCAGTGAAGGAGTACTATCACAGTCCCCCACTTCTAGAGATAGACAAGCTGAGGCTCAGGCAGGTGAAAGTCCTCTGGTGAGAAAGTGGGGGAAGCTGGGCAGGCATCGGGCTTCTTGGCTCCAGAGCTGATGGGCAGGAATTACACACTACGGTCTCCCTGAGGTTAGTCTAACTTCTTGGCTAGTTTTCAGTCTCATCTGAAGCAGCTGACATGCAGGAAAGGTGAGGCCCCAAACCTGTCACTGATGCACCAGAGGGTTTGATTCCCAGCTCAGACTGAGGCTGTAGGGCTGGATATGCTCAATTCTTACTCCCTGGCTCTCCCATTCTCCAAATCCCTGCCAAGGCCAGTGCTTTGAAGGAAAGACAGAAGGAATGGGCAGGAACGTGACATGGCTCTCAGACCTAGGTCAGGGGCCTGGGGCCCAGCCTGGGGTGTGGGAGGACTGAAGAAGGAACGAGGATAACTGGCTTGGCACAATTATATGGCAGGTGTTCTCCCAATAAAGGGTTAACACAGTCTTCAACAATGAGGTGCTGGTCTGGTTATACAGATGGGGAAACTGAGGTTTAAAGAGACAGAAGGAATTCTGAAAAGGCCCTGCAGACCTCCCCTCACCCCAACACCATCCACTGTATTGAGGGACCAGATCTGCCCCCAACTCTGACATCAGACCCCTTCCCCTCCCTCTGCCTTTTCCTTCTTTCCCCACCTCTCTTGAGATTCATCTCCAACATGGCCTGGGTTAGTGGCCAAACTAAGACAGGACCCAGCAACAGTGTCTGCACCAGAGTCTACAGGCACCAGACCTTCCCAACATGGGAGGTCTAACTGAAGGACCAAGGGATCACACGCGCAGCACCCCTAGCCTCCTCTTCCACTGTCCATTACTGGCACTCGTGCCCAAATTCGGACTACAGGGCCATTCAGCTTTCCGATCCCTATCCCTGGCCCGTCAAGCACTTCCTTCTTAACTGGCAAACCGCTTCTGTCTGGAGGGAAGGAAAAGCTGCAAGGTCAGTGCAGGAAAGAGGCAGCGAGAAATCTGAAGCCCAGGCAACAGCCCGGAGAAGGAGCAGCAGCCAGCTGGCAGCCGCATCCCGGAGCTCCTGATCGGACACTGGCAGCCAGAGGTCTGGACGGGCCTGTCGTGGCAGGTGAGGGAGCTCCGAGGACCAGCACTGCTACCCCCATCCCAGGAGACGGCAGAAAACCTGAGCCAACCCCCGGGCCTCCATTTAACCCTGTTCTGACTCTGAAGTCTGCTGCAGTCTTCTCTGCCCAGCCCTCTCTGGGCTCCCAGAGCTCAGGTTAGATGCCCTTATCTCTTGCTTATGTCCCCAGCCTCCTTTAAACAAATACACATCAGAAATACCAGTTATTGCAACACGGCCGCTTACTCTGTGGTTGCTAAACAACCAGGGAACAACCCTTTCCTAAATGAGTCAGGAGGGGAGTAGTCCTGAATGTCTGGTTTTCTTATTACCATGTCTTTTAACCTTAACAGTGTCTCTCAAACTTCAGTGTGCTTATGAGTGTGCTTACGAATCTCTTGGAGAACTCTTTCAAAAATGCAGATTCTGGGGCAGAGGATCTGGGGATGGGGCCTACAGTGCCAAGAGCCCACCATGAGAAGCAGGGTCTGGAATGCTGAGTGGTGAAGCTGAGTCAGGGCCACTGTCAGAGGAGAGCATCAGGTTTGATTCGGCTGCAGGTTGTTCAAAATGCATGTGTGTGTATGTGTGTTAAGTAGCTTCCATAATGTCTGACTCTTTGCAACCCCATGGACTGTAGCCTGCCAAGCTCCTCTGTCCATGGGATTCTCCAGGCAAGAATACTGGAGTGGGTTGCCATGCCCTCCTCCAGGGGATCTTCCCTGACCCAGGAATCAAACCTGAATCTCTGGCACTGCAGGGAGATTCTCCAGGAAAGTCCCTTCAAAATGCACATTTCTGCCTCCTACTGCCTTCACCAGGGTAGTGAACCTCGGACCCCAGTGGGCCCAGGGCAGGTGCACACACAGGCATTTCAAAGCCACCCTGAATGTTGGCGATGGACCCATCCCCCTGCAAAACCTGGTTACTAATGACCTCGAGACTAATAATACCTGACATCTACCAAGCAGTCAGCGTATGCCAGACGACGTAAATGCATGTTCTCAACCCTCCCTCCACACAGCGCTGGGAAGGAGTCCTGCAAGGATCCCATTTCACAGATTAGCAGACAGCAGGCCAAGTCCACTGTCCAGTTCCAGAGCCCAAGGCCCCAGGCGCAGTGTGAAATGGCTCCCCGAGTGGAATGGAGGAAGGTGGCCCTTTGGGTCAGAGGACCTGGGCTTAAGGCCATGTCAGCTCTGTGTGATCCAATCAAGTCACTTTGTCAGTCCTCACCTGTCAAACGGGCTAACACCCCCTAAACTAAACGGAGGTTTGCAAAGACTAGCTGAGATGATACCAGTGACAAAAACCCTATACAAATGCGAAATTAGGGACTTCCCTAGTGATCCAGTGGCTAAGACTCCTCGATCTCAAAGCAGGGGGCCTGGGTTCGATCCCTGATCAGGGAACTAGATCCCACACATCACAACTAAGACCCAGTGCGTGTGTGCGTGCTCAGTCACTTTAGTCTTGTCCGGCTCTGTGTGACCCCATGGACGGTAGCTCGCCAGCTCCTCTGTCCATGGAATTCTCTAGGCAAGAATACTGGAGTAGGTTGCCATACCCTTCTCCAGAAGACCCAGTACAGCCAAATGTATATATATATATATTAGTTTCCCAGGTGGCACAGTGGTAAAGAATCCAACTGCCAATGCAAGAGACCCAAGTTTGATCCCTGGGTAGGAAACATCTCCTGGAGGAGGAAATGGCAACCCACTCCAGTATTCTTGCCTGAAAAATCTCATGGACAGAGGAACCTGGTGGGCTACAGTCCATGGGGTTGCAAAGAGTCAGGCATGACTGTGCACATACACACTGCATATACACATACACACACAAACGCCAAGTTAATTAATGTACAGTGGCCCCTGCCCCTGCCCAGCATGGCATCAGGCTGCTGCAGCTGCCAGGAAAACCTGTGCTGCCCCCTCCTCTCGGGAGCTCCAGAGCCCACCGCTGCAGACAGTACAGGACACGCCCAGACGTCTATGTAACACCCCCCTGCTTGCCCTTACACCCTGAGAAGAAGGGTACACAGGTATACAGATGTCCTCTCTGTTGCCCCGACAAGAGGAATAAACAGGCTCCGAGAAGTCCAATTCCATCAAAGTCACGACCAGGCTCCCAGCCCCTGGAGAAGAGGTAACAGGGATCGAGGCTCCACGGCCACCTGTGGCCTAAACCGCTCTCGAGCTGCAAGCCTCTCCTTCTGAAGGATTTTCTGAAAAACTTTCTCCTGCTTCCTTGCCTCCTCTGAGAGCAATGGGCTATGAAATACATCTCCAAAGATCACATACTTGAACTTGGCCAAAAAAACACGGAAGTGGCATTCCAATGGCCAATCCTGCTATGAACTGCATCTGTGTTTAATTAATAAATAAGAAAACCATGAGTGCAATGTATGAGCCACTCTGGGACAGGAGGACAATGTATTCAACTGTGGACTGGAACACCTGGTGATTAGTACACGGAAGTATCTCAAGACCTTGTAACCTTGAACTTGCATGTTCCTTGCTGGGAACTGCAGTTTCCCCACCTGTGAAGAGAGGCAGCTAGAGGAGCTCGACAGCACTTTCCTCCCAGTAAACTCTGTTTTCCAAGGAAAGGAGATAACCTCTCTATTACATGGGAGATGGCCATCACCTTTCTGAAGGCAGTTTAGGCCAGGAAATAGAGGACTGAAGTAGGAAGCACGGAACTGATAACTGAGAGTCACTCACAAGTTAAAAGACCAAGCTCCCTGAAGCTCTAGCTTCAGTGTGTGGAGGATGCAATCTCATTTACAATTATTATTCCAAATACCTGCCAGCAGCATGCACGTTTGTGCATGCTAAGTCACTTCAGTTGTGTCCAACTCTTTTTGACCCTATGGACCAGACCCTGCCAGGCTCCTCTGCCCAAGGAATTCTCCAGGCAAGAATACTGGAGAGGGTTGTCATGCCCTCCTCCAGGGGATCTTCCCAACCCAGGGATCGAACCCACATCTCTTACGTCTCCTGCTTTATGCAGGTGAGTTCTTTACCACTAGCTCCCACCTTGCTACAAAGTGAGGTGTGGCAGAGGCTTCTTCCAGGGTGTGACAGGCTCATCCAAGAGTCAGGACGGGCCACCCACATCCAGAGTCCAGGGCAGCACTCGCTACCCCCAGCTCCAGGGTGAGGGGTTCCTACTGGGCCTCCTGGGAGACTCACCTTTTAAAGTGAGGCTCTGCTGACATCCCCAAAGCTGCGAGCATGGACGTGGCCAGCCAGAGGGTATGGGCCAGAAGCGGGGTTCCCAAGCGAGGGAGGCAGACGTGGGGCGCACCCAGAACCAGTCTCAGCACAGCCCCGCCCTGGACAGGCACTCGGTGGCAGAGCTGGTTCTGGGAAACCACGTGAGGAAGCAGCCCTGACCCTCTGGCCCCAGCAGGCAAGGGGCGGGAGAAAAGAGCCAGGAGGTGGACGCCAGCAGCTATTGGCACTCTGTCCCTTCCCTGGTGCCACATCCACATTTTGACCTCTGCCTTCTATTTGCCAGGTAGGGGGAAGAGGAATTTTCTTCAAATCACAGCTCATGAGCTTGGTATTTTTTACAAGAGCGTGTGGGAGTGAAACAAAAGTTCAAAGTGAAGAGGAGTTTTCGCTGAAGTACAAAGGGATGTGCTGGTCCCTTCTACACTTGCCAGCTCCAGTATGTTTCCCACACTCTCCTCTGTGCTCTGAGCCTTCTGCACAGACACCCCCATGTGGAGGCAAGTCAAACCCGTCATTGTCAACTGTGACCTGCATTCAACCCCTTGGGGCTAGACAGGGGACAGAATCCCAAGATCAGCTCTGAGACCATTTCCCCCCCTAAACTCATATAATTCTTATTACCATCACCTCGGGGGTCAATATTTGGTCCCTACAATTCAAATGGTGTGTGAGAGTCATCACATATCTGCATGACAGATTCAATTCCTAAATTTTCAGGAATTTGTCAAGTCAGTTGTTAAACACGGCCCCTATTAAAACCGAATTACACGAATTTAGAATCAAATAAGCTATATTAAAAAACAAAGATATTAAACACTCAATACTCCCTCATTGATTTACTTCGTATTATTATTATCTCTGCTCTTGACATTATTTAACCTATTCTATCTGTTGTTGTTCAGTCACAAAGTCGTGTCCAGCTCTTTGTGACCCCATGGACTGCAGCACACCAGGCTCTTCCATCCTCCACTCTCTCTCGTAGTTTGCTCAAATTCATGTCCACTGAGTCAGTGACGCTATCTAACCATCTCATCCTCTGCTGCCCCCTTCTCCCTTTGCCTTCAATCTTTCCCAGCATCAGGGTCTTTTCCAAAGAGTCAGCTCATCGCATCAGGTAGCCAAAGTATTGGAGCTTCAGCATCAGTCCTTCCAATGAATATTCAGGGTTTGTTTCCTTTAGGATTGACTGGTATCTATAAGGTGAAGATATTCGGTAATGGTGTGCTTGAAACTGGCCGGTGTGGGAACATTTATTTATGTGGCAGGTGTTGGCAAATGCTATCAAGCTGGCTCCTGGCCACCAACCTCCATCCCTTCCAGAGGTTGTTAAACATTTACCAATACACAACTGCCTGTACACCAAGCTGCTATTTCCAGTCTGGACTTTCTCCCCCTAAACTCCCGTCTCACACAGTCAACTGTGACTCTGACACCAACAGCTGGATGTCTACAAGACGTACCACATTAAAACAAAACTGACTTATCTCCCAAATGCTCCAAACGCAGGTCGCCCATCCTCAGTAAATGGCAACTCCCCCTTTCCAGGGGCTCAGGCCAGAGATTTTGGGGGCATTCGATCTGACAGCAAGTTCTATGGTTTCTATCACCAACATTTACCTAGAATACAACTACTCACCATTCTCACCACCTTCCATCTCTCCAGTCTGGTCCTAGCCACCATCACCCTTGTGTGAAACCACCTCCCTGGCCTCTCATTTCTATCTCTGCCTGAACCCAGGAGTTGGAGTGCTCTGTTCACAGCATCGGTCAGATCCTGTCCTTCTGTTCGGTGGCCGGCAGGGTCTACACACTCTGGCCTTCCACCTCTTACCTCTTTGATCTTTTCTCCTACACTCTGTCCCTCTCTGGGCTCCAGCCACCCATCCTCCTGCCCCAGGGCCCTTGTACTTGCTGTTCTCGCTGCCTGACCTACTTTTCCCTGTAGATGTCCATGTGGCTCACTCCCTAATTTCAATTCTTTGCTGAAATGTCACCTCAGTGAGGCTTTCTCAGCTGACTCTGTGTAACACTGTAAACCTCCAACCCTCATCTCATCCTCTGCTTTCTGTCTCCCCATAGTACATACCTACATATGATAAGCAGATTTATTTTATCATCTATCACCCCTCCGCTCAAGAACCTACAAGTAAGTGCCTATGAGGACACGGGTTGTTCTGTTTTGCTCACTGCCTGTCTCCAGTATCCAAAACAAGGCCTGGGGCTTCCCTAGTGGGACAGTGGATAGGAATCTGCCTGCCGAAGCAGGGGACACAGGGTTCAATCTCTGATCTGGGAAGATTCCACATGCCCGCAGGGCAACTAAGCATGTGCTCCACAACTCCTGGGCCCTCTCTCTCTAGAGCTCGTGCTCAGCAAGAAGAGAAGGCCCTCGCCCAGCAATGAAGACACAGCACAGCCAAAATCAATCAGTTAATTAATATTTTTAAAAAGCGGGGCCTGGCCCACAGAAGGTATGCAATAAACATTGCTGAATGAACAAATAAACCTCATTCGCCCAAGACCACTGTCGACTATGTATGGGCGGCCCTGTGTAGAAGATGACTCTCTAATGGCCACTTCAAGCACTGTGACCCAGCACACATTAGCGGCAGCTCACTATCTGAAATGATACTATGAATAATAAAAGAGATATTTATAGAGCATTTACCTAAATGCAAACTACTGGGCTAAGAGCTTCACATGTGTCACATCATTTAATTCTTGCCACAGCTTATGAGGTAGGTGGCTTCCCTGGCGGCACAGTGGTATAGAATCCACCTCCCAATGCAGGAGACACAGGAGATGCGGGGTCGATTCCTGGGTTAGGAAGATTCCCTGGAGAAGGAAATAGCAACCCACTCCAGTATTCTTGCCTGGCAAATTCCATAGACAGAGGAACCTGATGGACTACAGTCCACGAACGAGGTCGCCGAGAGCTAGACGTGACTGAGCACAGCGCAGCATGAGGTGTGTACTGTCACTATACCAGTTTCTAGAGTGAGAAGAGAGGAAACTAAGGGGCAGAGAGATAGAATAGCTCACTGAGGGCCAGGTGGCTTACAGGCGACAGCACTTGAATACAGGCAGTCTGCTTCGGCACCTTCCCACCTACCTCTAAAATGTGAGACATGCAGTAGGAAACAGCAACCCACTCCAGTTGTCTTGCCTGGAAAATTCTATGGACAGAGGAGCCTGGCAGGCTACAGTCTATGGAGTCACAAAGTCAGATACGACTGAACACAAACAAGGGCCCACCCTAAATCCAGGGTGATCTCATCTAAACATCCACAATTACATGTGCAAAGATCACTTTTCCAAATCAAATCACCTTTGCAGGTTCTGGGGTTATAAACTGGGCACACTTTTGGGGGCCACTATTAAACCTGCTGCAATGTGGTAAGAAAAAAAAATGTGTGACTACAACCCCAAATGACAAACTTAAAACACTGTTTTAGAGGAACTTCCATGGTGGAGTGGCTAAGACTCCACACTACCAATGCAGGGGGCCCAGGTTCCACCCCTGGAAGGAAAACTAGATCCTACACGCTGCAACTAAGAGTTCGGAGGCTGTGATGAAGACTGAAGATCCAGCGAGCTACAACGAAGACCCAGTGTAGTCAAATAAATATATAAATACACATTTTCCAAAAAGACTAAAAAAACAAAACAATAACAACACTGTTTTAGTGGACACAGATTCTGCTCCCTTCCAAGATCAGAATTCCAGTGGTCTAAACGCTCCCATAAGTGACCCAAGCTGGTCAGCAGCTCTGCTTCCTGAGGTCAGGTTGCCCTGACAATGAACTGCTGTGAATGGCCTTGGCCTCTGATGTCCACTCTAACAGTGATTCACTCACCTTATTTCTGACATCACGAGGACACTGTATTTAAGGCTGAGTTGCTTTGTTAAAACCTGAAAGGCCCTTATTGGGGGAGGGGGGAGACACTAGTTTCTGGGATCTTAGCTATTTAGTAGCTGTGAGACCTTATATAAGTTATTTAACCTCTTCCAACCTCAACTACAGATTATACTTAGGCCAAAGGAACTAAAGCATGGCAAAGCCTGGTGCAATCCACAAGTGGAACATTTGTGCTGCTAGGTATCTGTCTTGTTTCAGATTGTGGCCGTGTCTGTGTCATGGGAGACTTCTGCAGAGGTGTCCTGGTGCCATGGCTCCCTTCCCCAAGTCATGTGAGAGGCATGGGAGAAGAGAAGCTAAAGGCAAAGTAGAAAAGGAAAGATATACCTATCTGAATGCAGAGTTCCAAAGAATAGCAAGGAGAGATAAGAAAGCCATCCTCAGTGATCAATGCAAAAAAAATAGAGGAAAACAACAGAATGGGAAAGACTAGAGATCTCTTCAAGAAAACTACAGATACCAAGGAAACATTTCATGCAAAGATGGGGACCATAAAGGACAGAAACAGTATGGACGTAACAGAAGCAGAAGATATTAACAAGAGGTGGCAAGAATACACAGAAGAATTATATTAAAAAGATCTTCATGACCCAGATAACCATGATGGTGTGATCACTCACCAACCAGAGCCAGAGATCCTGGAATGCAAAGTCAAGTGGGCCTTAGGAAGCATCACTACGAACAAAGCTAGTGGGGGTAATGGAATTCCAGCTGAGCTATTTCAAATCCTAAAAGATGATGCTCTGAAAGTGCTGTACTCAATATGCCAGCAAATTTGGAAAACTCAGCAGTGGCCACAGGACTGCAAAAGGTCAGTTTTCATTCCAATCCCAAAGAAAGGCAATGCCAAAGAATGTTCAAGCTACCGCACAACTGCACTCATCTCACATGCTGGCAAAGTAATGCTCAAAATTCTCCAAGCCAGGCTTGAACAGTACGTGAACCAAGAACTTCCAGATGTTCAAACTGGATTTAGAAAAGGCAGAGGAACCAGAGATCAAATTGCCAACATCTGCTGGTTCATCAAAAAAGAGAGTTCCAGAAAAACATCTACTTCTGCTTTAATGACTACACCAAAGCCGTTAACTGTGTGGAACACAACAGTGGAAACTTCTTCAAAAGATGGGAATACCAGACCACCTTACCTGCCTCCTGAGAAATCTGTACGCAGGTCAAGAAGCAACAGTTAGAACTGGACATGGAACAATGGATGAGTTCCAAATTGGGAAGGGGATACATCAAGGCTGTATATTGTCACAATGCTTATTTAACTTATACGCAGAGTACATCATGTGAAATGCCAGGCTGGATGAAGCACAAGCTAGAATCAAGATTGCTGGGAGAAATATCAGTAACCTCAGATATGCAGATGACAGCACACTTATGGCAAGAAGTGAAGAGGAACTGAAGAGCCTCTTGATGAAAGTGAAAGAGAATGAAGAAGCTGGCTTAAAACTCAACATTCAAAAAACTAAGATCATGGCATCCGGTCCCATCACTTCATTGCAAACAGATGAGGAAACAGTGGAAAACAGTGACAGACTCTGTTTTTTGGGGCTCCAAAATCACTGCAGCTATGATATTAAAAGATGCTTGTTCCTTGGAAGAAAAGCTATGACCAACCTAGATATCAGATTAAAAAGCAGAGACATTACTTTACCAACAAAGGTCCATCTAGTCAAAGCTATGGTTTTTCCAGTAGTCATGCATGGATATGAGAGTTGGACCATAAAGAAAGCTGAGCGCCAAAGAACTGATGCTTTTGAACTGTGGTGTTGCAGAAGACTCTTGAGAGTCCCTTGGGCTGCAAGGAGATCAAACCAGTCAATCCTAAAGGAAATAAGTCTTGAATATTCATTGGAAGGACTGATGCTGAAGCTGAAGCTCCAATACTCTGGCCACCTGATGTGAAGAACTGACTCACTGGAAAAGGCCCTGATGCTGAGAAAGATTGACAGATGATGAGACAGCTGGATGGTATCACCAACTTGATGGACACGAGTTTGAGCAAGCTCCGGGAGTTGGTGATGGACAAGGAAGCACGGCGTGCTGTAGCCCATGGGGTTGCAGAGTCGAACACAACTAACTAACCAACCTCAACCACAGAGTGGGAAAACAAGTCGATAAGAAGCACAAAAAGAGACAATCCATACAAAGCACCTGGCACAATGCTTGGCATATAGTAAACGTCCAAAAACTGTCAGCCACTGTCATTATTAAACCAAGAAGAGTATCATGAATAAAGTGGCATTTCTTGCTTGTCTCTTGGAACTGCTGGGAAACCAACTGACTTCGCACAGCAGGAAAAAATGCCAAGGAACAGCTCACTGACAACTTCATGACCTTCTAGTCATACTGATGAAAAATCAAAGGGCTATAAAGCTTAGGGGGCTTCCCAAGGTGGCTCAGCAGTAAAGAATCTGCCTGCCAATGCAGGAGACGAGGGTTCAATCCTTGGGTCAGGAAGATCCGCTGGAGAAGGAAATGGCAACCCACTCCAGTATTCTTGCTTAGAAAATCCCATGGACAGAGGAGCCTGGTGGGCTACAGTCCACGGGATCACAATAAGTTGGACATGACTTAGCAACTAAACAGCAACAGCAGCATAAACCTGAGATGGTTAAAAAAGTCTCCACCCCAGCTCATAAGGGGTTTATAATCCAGGCCAAAGAATACAGCAGTAGAGTAAATCTCTAACTCTGCTGCCCTGAGACTTTCACTTAACTACTCAGGGCCTTTTCTCCAGCTGTAAGATGGGGAGCATTCACCTCATTTTAATGTCTGGCCAAAAGAAAAAAAACAAAACAAAACAAACCCAGATCATGGCTGTGAAAATACTTTGGGAGGTAAAGATGGTAAGAGGTCTCCTAGACAAAGAGCCACCCAGCTCCCAGTTCAGGGCAACAGAAAGCAAAACCAGACTTCCTGCTCTGCCTGTGGGTTAGGGACTGGCAGAATCCATAGTGAAATCTGGCAACAAGCAATGACATTTTGCCTTGTTCGAATTCCATCAATAAAATGAGAAGTCGGCAGGGACTTTCCCGGTGGCCCAGTGGCCAAGACTCCATACTCCCAATGCAGAAGGCCACGGTTCCATCTCTGGTCAGGGAACTAGATCCCACATGCCATGACTAAAGATCTAGCGTGCTTCAACTAAGACTTGATGCAGTCAAATATTTTTTTAAGAAAATGAGAAGTGGATTGGCCACAGATGACCAAAGGTGCCTCTTGGTTTCCCTTTGCCCACAGATTTGACAGTTTTCCCTTTAAAGGGCCTAAAACCATCCCACAATAGTAAATTTTATTAGTCTTCGAATAAAATAACTTGAATGCCTTCCTGGAGTGTTTATCCGCTGAGCAGCTATGTACCTCAAAGAAAGGGTTACATAAAAAAAACATTGCCTAAAAGTCAGCTCTGTTCATGCCAAACACTGAGCATTTCCTCTCAGGTGCTCCTAAAACTTGCCAGAAGATTAGCCCCCTAAACTCAAACACTCTATCCATCACTATAGAGTATGTACTAACTAATGTGTCTGACTGTTTTGTGACCGCATGGACAGTAGCCCACTAGGTTCCTCTGTCCATGGGACTTCCTAGGCAAGAATACTGGAGTGGGTTGCCATTTCCACCTTCAGGGGATCTTCCCTACCCAGGGATCAAACCTGTGTCTCCTGCATTGGCAGGCGGATTCTTCACCGCTGAGCCACCTGGGAAGCCCCAGTTAGTGTACAACATAGTTTAAAATACACCCAGTCTTTGAAGGTTTCCCGCTTTGACTACTTTTCAGGAGCCACAGGCCTGCCTGGGGGACAGTGGGGTGGGTGGGCAAGGAATTTCAGGTTATGACTTCTCCAGAAGTTCTCACTTCCGTTTAAACACTCAAGTTTGAGTGAGCTGATTTTCAGAGACCCAGACAGGTCTGCTTCTGGAAAACCATTCATTGGATGGATGGATTTGAAACGCTGATGGAAACCTGAGCGCTAGTGCCAAAGCTTAAGCAGATTCCCAAGGGAAGTGGGAGTGGGTTGGGGGGAGCCTCCGATTCCTCCTCTCACTGAACTGAATTCCAGAAAGTCCAGGAAAAGGAGACGCCGCTGGCCCCTCCGGACCAGCCTCAACGGGGCCTGGCTGCCTCCAGCCAACCCGCCACCACGCAGCACTGCCGCGCCAAAGCATCTGCGGCGCAGGAAGTGAATAATTTATTTTGCGGAAGGAACGCGGGGAAGGAAATTGGGGCGGGTAGGTGGTAGCTGGGGTGACTCTTCCCAATCAAACACCCGAGGATTTTACAGCGACGCGAGGCTGGCCTCCGGGGCCGGCGGGTTCGCAGGGGCACAAGCGCGCAGCCGCCATCCGGCTGTAAAAGACTCCTGCGGCCCAAGAAGCCGGAGAGAAAGCGGGGGAGGCAGCTTACTTCATCACGCCCGTCAGAGCCGGCAGCTTCTCCGGGAAACGTCGGGGGCGGCGCGTGCCGCGCGGTGCTGCTGGCCGGGCTCAGGCCAGGTCGGGGCCCGGCGAATTCTCTTCCGTCAGCCCGGCCAGCCCCGACAGGTGCGCGTCACGCGGCCCCGCGCCTAACGCGCGCTCGGGTTTCGCCAGCGACGCCGGGGGCGGCAAGCGGGGGAGGGGGGGGCGAGGCCGAGTCCGGCCGGACCGCCCGGTCCCGGCCCAACCCGAGAAACGTCAGTGTCCGGAAGCGCGGCTGACCCTCTGGGCCTGGGCGTCAAACCCCTGCGGCCTCGGCGCGCGCGCAGTGAGGCCCCGGCCCTCGGACGCGCGCGCGCAGTAGGGCCGGGCCAGGGGCGCGTGCAGCGGGGCCCCCGGGCCTAGGACGCGCGCGCGCGCGCGCAGCAGGACGGGCGAGGGGCGCGCGCAGTGGGGCTGAGCCGGGGCTGGCGGCGGAGGAGGAGGCGCAGGCGAGACCACGCCCCCTAGCTCGGGTTGTTAGGGGTTGGCGGGCGGGCCCCTCTCAAACGTTTCCCTGGTTCGCGTGGATGGGCTGGTCTTAAGAGCGAAGTGAGCGGGCTTTTTTCTGCGTCTCTGGAATCTCTTGTGCGTCGTAGAGGCCAGGCCGCCTTCTTGGACACGGGAGGGGCGAGGGAAGTCGTTGTGTCGTGGAGCCGAGTTGCTGGCTCCTCGTCAGATTCTGGCACAAGCCGTGGGACCTGGAACTGATCACTTGACCTCCCTAGGCCTCGCATTTCTCCATCTGTAGAAGGAGCGGCGTGGTGCCCCAAATTTTTAATTTCCAAAAGAAGTGATTTAGGGGTGAGAGAACAGGCTATGGCCGTGTCTCCACCAGACAGCTTCAAAAGTCTGTCTACGCTCGTGTGACCTTGAAGACACTGAATTCTGTGTGCTAAGTCACTTCAGTTAAGTTCAGTTCAGTCGCTCAGTCGTGGCCGACTCTGCCAACCCATGAATTGCAGCATGCCAGGCCTCCCTGTCCATCACCAACTCCCGGAGTTCACCCAAACTCATGAGCATCGAGTCGGTGATACCATCCAGCCATCTCATCCTCTGTCGTCCCCTTCTCCTGCCCCCAATCCCTCCCAGCATCAGAATCTTTTCCAATGAGTCAACTCTTTGCATGAGGTGGCCAAAGTATTGGAGTTTCAGCTTTAGCATCAGTCCTTCCAATGAACACCCAGGACTGATCTCCTTTAGAATGGACTGGTTGGATCTCCTTGCAGTCCAAGCAAGGGTCTTTCAAGAGTCTTCTCCAACAACACAGTTCAAAAGCATCAATTCTTCGGCACTCAGCTTTCTTCACAGTCCAACTTTCACATCCATACATGACCACTGGAAAAATCATAGCCTTGACTAGACGGACCTTTGTTGGCAAAGTAATGTCTCTGCTTTTGAATATGCTATCTAGGTTGGTCATAACTTTCCTTCCAAGGAGTAAGCGTCTTTTAATTTCATGGCTGCAATCACCATCTGTAGTGATTTTGGAGCCCAAAGAAATAAAGTCTGACACTGTTTCCACTGTTTCCCCATCTATTCCCTATAAAGTGATGGGACCAGATGCCATGATCTTCGTTTTCTGAATGTTGAGCTTTAAGCCAACTTCTTCACTCTCCTCTTTCACTTTCATCAAGAGGGTTTTTAGTTCCTCTTCACTTTCTGCCATAAGGGTGGTGTCATCTGCATATCTGAGGTTTTTGATATTTCTCCCAGCATTTTTGATTCTAGCTTGTGCTTCTTCCAGCCCAGCGTTTCTCATGATGTACTCTGCATATAAGTTAAATAAGCAGGGTGACA
Organism: Oryx dammah; assembly: GCF_014754425.2. Classification (NCBI taxonomy): domain Eukaryota; kingdom Metazoa; phylum Chordata; class Mammalia; order Artiodactyla; family Bovidae; genus Oryx; species Oryx dammah. The sequence goes on along the minus strand of NW_024070205.1, from coordinate 36,288,808 downwards.
ATATACAGCCTTGAAGTCACTTCAGTCGTGTCAACTCTTTGCAATCCTATGAACTGTAGCCCACTAGGCTCCTCTGTCCATGGGATTCTCCAGGCAAGAGTGGACTGGCAACCCTGGACTGGGTTGCCATGCCCTCCTCCAGGGGGTCTTCTCGACCCAGGAATCGAACCTGTGTCTTCTGCGGCTTCTGCATTTCAGGCATATTCTTTACCGCTGAGCCATCTACCTGTGATAAGTGCTCAGCAAGAGGTAGCTTGCACCTCTGGGGCTTTATTAGCAAGACAGTGGATGGGAAGAAGACCTTATCTGTAGGATGATGGAGTGATGATAAAGGAGATGACCAGTGAGCTGCCTCTCAGCACTCAGTGGATGGTATGCCAGTCCTTTGCCCCATTCTTCGCCATGATCGCATGGTGCCTACCCTCACCCTCACCTTGGTGATCACTTTTCTCCCAGCTCTACACTGCTGCCAGTGCCCCCACTGGGGCCATGGCCATCAGAAAAGCAGCTGCTTCTTCCTACTTTTCAGCTGACCCTGGGTGACCTTGAATTAACGCACGACCACCAGGACCACCTCCCAGACATAGCTCCCCCATCCCATGCCCATTCCTGAGCATCTTAGCTCTTTCTCTTCTTCAGACCCACCTTCCTCCCATCCCAGACACCGGAGAACACTTGGTCACCTATGCTGAGGAGTATGGGACCACCCAAGAAGGGGCATTCTGACCAGAAAGAAAAAACTTTTAGTAGCTTTTTATTTCATGAAGGTTCCACTAGAGGTAGGAATGTCAGGAACTAGCAGAAGGAACTTGGCAGTGGCCAGCAGGACTAAGAAGGGCCAACAGGCATGATTACCACACAGGATATTAGGCAAGAGGGTTCCAGGAAGGCTGGGGAGCCAAGGGGGCCTGGGCTCCACTGTCACCAGGGCAAGGGGCCATCTGGGGGCCTGCAGGGAGCTGCTGGATGTCAGCAAAGACTTGGTCATGCTGGGTTTGGAATTGCGGGGAGAGTTAAGGAGCCAGGTCCCTGCCAGACTGCCTCCACAGCTGGAAGTGGGTAGGAGGGTCTAGGGAAGGGGCCAGCCAAACAATATTGGACAATGCCAGGACTCAGTCAAGAGCTCTTCCCACGTTCGTGGCCCCGGGTGCACTGTGCACTCACATACCATGTAAACCCAAGCCAAAGGAGGTACAGACAGAAGAAGGCAGGTGCCCAGAGACGGAGATGAACGGAGGGGACATTTCCCAGATCCCTGTACAGACCTCACGAGAGTGATCTTCAGTTACCTCCAGAACATCTTTAAAAACACTCCATGGACTTCCCTGGTGGTCCAGTGGTTGAGAATCCAACTGTCAATGCAGGGGACATGGGTTTGATCCCTGATCGGGAAACTAAGATCCCACGTGCAACGGGGCAACTGAGCCCATGCAACCTAGAACCCGAGCTCTGCAACAAGAGAAGGCACCACAATGGAAAGCCTGAGCTCTGCAACTAGGGAGTAGGCTCTGCTCACTGCAACTAGAGAAAGCCTTCACACAGCAGTGAAGACCCAGCACAGCCAATAATAAATAAATTCATTAAATAAAATTAAAAATCTTTAAATAAATGAAGACATCCCAAAGCCAAGTCACCTATAAGCAGCTTATTAAGAAAATGCTTGTCTCCACATAGGAATCAGTGGGGTGGATCAGGGGAGTAACGTGAAATGAGTCTAGAGCATCACAGCACTTCTCCCTAATGAGAGAAGTACTTCCACACCCACACATAGTTGAGATGTTTTCATTTATCTGCCCTCCTCCCTGTCTTGGAGTCCTATCTCAGTCTCCTCCTAACTCTGTTCCTCCTGGTCTGATCTGAACCATTACTTTACTTTCTTTCCATCATGAAAACAATTTGGTCCCATGATGCTTTCAAACTGTAGTGCTGGAGAAGACTCTTGAGAATCCCCTGGACAGCAAGGAGATCAAACCAGGCAATCCTAAAGGAAATCAACCCTACATATTCATTGGAAGGACTGATTCTGAATCTGATGTTGAATACTTTGGCCACCTGATACAAAAAGCCAACTCACTGGAAAAGACCCTGATGCTTGGAAAGATTGGGCAGGAGGAGAAGGGGGTGACAGAGGATGAGATGTTTGGATGGGATCACCAACTCAATGGACATGAGTTCTCATGTCCAAAGGACATGGTAGTGAAGGACAGGGAAGCCTGGCATGGTGCAGTCCGTGGGGTCACAAAGAATCAGACATGACTTAGTGACTGAACAACAGCAAGCTGTGAGTATTGCTCCCCCCAAACTAAAAATCTCAAACTTTGTCCATGGGACTTTGTGATGAGCTTCAGCACCTTTGGATACCTGAAGCTTTTCTCACTTCTGTGCTAACAGCAGCTGCAAGGCCACATGACAAGGTACTCCACATCCTGAGGGACCAGGTGTGCCCAAAATGCTCTGAAGGAAGCCAAAATAAAGGAATGATATCCCATGGAGGGGATCGTGTCTTGTGACCCAAACTGTGTCTGCCAAGGATCGCCCTGGAGCTCTGTTTGAAGCTGAGCTTTTTTTTTTTTTTCTTTCTAAACTGTGGGGTAGGCAGAAGTCAGGGTTAATTCGGCCTGCTTCCCAGATGTGGAAAGTGAGACCTGGAGAGATGAATGACTCACCAGAGAGGGCAGAGGAGTTAGAAATAAAATCATGTTACAGTTTCTATATTGGGGCTGCTGTTGCTGCTAAGTTGCTTCAGTCGTGTCCGACTCTGCGACCCAGAGTCGGCAGTCCACCAGGCTCCCCCATCCCTGGGATTCTCCAGGCAAGAACACTGGAGTGGGTTGCCATTTCCTTCTCCAACGCATGAAAGTGAAAAGTGAAAGTGAAGTCGCTCAGTCATGTTCAACTCTTTGAGGACCCCATGGACTGCAGCCTACCAGGCTCCTCCGTCCATGGGATTTTCCAGGCAAGCTATTTTGGGGCAGCAGTCACTAAGTGAGCTCTATTCCTTCAGTCTTTGCACGGGGTAGGAAGGAAAGAACAGGTGTTGTGGATTTTTAGCCACGAGTATACCTTTTCCTGCCCAGCCATGAGAAAGACTAGCACTCCTTGTTTTAAATATTGGCTTATTAAAGTCTACATAAAGTAACAGCTACATGTTGGTTTTCTATTGCGGCCATAACAATTGACTACCATTTAGTGGCTTAAACAAAACAAATATGTTATCTTACAGTCTGTAGGCCAGAAGTCTGACGTGGATCTCACTGGGCTAAAACCAAAGAGTTGCAGTGCTGTGTTCCTTTTATGAGGAGCCCTTTCCTTGTTCATTTGGGTGCAGAAATCAGATCCTTGTGGTTTTAGGACTGAGATTCCTGTTGCCTTGGTGACTGTCAGCTGAGGACCATTCCTAGCTTCTGAAGACTAGCACATTCCCTAGCTTGTGACCCCTTTCCTTAGTCTTCACAGCCAGCAACGGCAGGTCAAGTGCTTAGCATCTCTCATCCTTCCCGTCAGGTTCATTTCTCTGATGGATCTGGGACTGGACTTCTGCTTTTAAGAATTCATATGATTAGACGGCCCATTTGTGTAAACCAGGATTATCTACCTCAGAGTCCATACCTCTAATCATACCTGCAAAGTCTTTTTTGCCATATAAGTTGACATATTCACAGACTCCACACATTGGGGCCTGGACAGCTTTAGAGAGTCACAATTCTGCCTACCACAAGTTATGAATTCACAGATTCTCAAACCCTTTTGATTTTCCAGGGTTTTCATCACATGATTTTTTTGGTAACAGTTTTACTGTGATATAATTTGCATTCTACACAATTCATCCATTTAAAGTGTACAATTCGTTGTTTTTTAATATAGCCACAGAGTTGTGCACCCATCACCACATCAATTAAGAACATTTTAATCATCCCAACAAGAAATGATGTACTTGTTGGCACTGACTCCCTACTTCCCCTCAATTCTCTCAGCCCTAGGGAGCCAAAATCTGCTTTCTGTACCTGTGGATTCTCCTACACTGTATATTTCATATAAATGGGATCATATAATATGCAGCCTTTGGGGCTTCCCTGGTGGCTCAGCTGGTAAAGAATCTGCCTGCAATGTGGGCTACCTGGGTTCAATCCCTGGGTTGGGAAGATCCCCTGGAGAAGGGAACAGACTCCAGTATTCTGGCCTGGAGAATTCCATGGACTCTACAGTCCATGGGGTCCACAAAGAGTCAGACACAACTGAGCGACTTTCACTTTCACGTGACATTGAGCATCTTTCCGTGTGCCTATTGGCTATTTCTTATTAGAGAACTATCTGGTCATATTCTTCACCCATTTTCAAGTGTTTTTTTTTTTTTTTTTTTTTACCATTGGGTTGTTAGAATTCTTTATATATGCTCAACACAGGCCCCTTACCAGATTTGCAAAAATTTTCTCCAATTCTGTGGGTTATATTTTCACTTTGCTGATGATGTCTTTTGCAGCATAAGGATTTTTTTTATTCTGATGTCCAGCTTATCTATTTTTTTTTTTTTTTGGTTTGTTGCTTGTGCTTCTGGAATCATGTCTAAGAAGGCTTTGCCTAGTCCAATACCATGAAAATGTATGCTTGCATGTTCTTCTAAAAGTTTGTTTTAGCTTGTACGTTTAGGCTTTTGATTCATTTTTGGTCAATTTTTGTAGATGATGTGAGAGGAAGGAGGTCCAATTTTATCCCTTGGCATGTGGCTATCCAGCTGTCCCAGAATGCTTTGCTGAACTGTCACATGATGGGTTCCAAACACATCTTCTTGGATCGCTCTACGGTATGGACATGATCCAAGTCCCTCCCCAGTCCAGTAAGCGAGACTCCAGCGGACCAATGCCTGGCCAGCAGGAGATCCTCAAAACATGTTTGTCAGATGAATGTGGTGAAGGTGGGGAATCAGAGCCCCATGTTCAGGGGTTGGAGTCCCCTTCACTCTGCACTTAGCTGTGACTCTGGCAATATTTTCTCCCAGTGGCCACATGGCCAGAGTCTAAAGAGGTGCCTTGGTACCCTTGAGTGAAGGACGCAAACTAAGCTGAGTCTTTTTGTTTGTTAACTTTAGTCATACCATGTGGCACAGCTTGCAGCATCCCAGTTACCCAACCAGGCCATGCAGTAACAGCACCAAATCCTAACCATTAGGCCACCAGGGAACTCAAGGGGCCATACTAGCAGGGCTCTTACTGCCTAAACACAGACCTCGGGGGAAAAAACATCCCAAAGTTCGTTTCAAGGCTGCTAGGGAACAGGGAGGCCAAGGGAAAGGGAAAGAGAAGATTGGGAAGCAGCTGGCTTGAATGTGAACCAGGGCAGGGAACCTTGAGTAACGAATCAAGAAGCACCTGTACTCAAGGTCAGCATTCCTTGCCTTAAGCTTCAAGAGGCAAAAGCAGGAAAAAGCTCTTGGCTGGCAGATGAAATGAAAAGATAAAAGTGTTGGCAGCCACCCCAGACATCTCTGCAGCAGCAAAAGCCGCATGAGATCCTTTGGGCCAAGTGGAGCCGCAGCCTGGGGACAGCCAAGCCTCTGGAGTGGGCGACCGATGAACCTGGGGTCTGCGGAAGGACAAGGCACCCTTGCCGGGAAAATGTGATGGTCAGCAGAACCTCACGAGACAGAGGCCAGCTTCCGGTTGGCTTCTCCAGGAAGCAGATGCTGTCTGCCTTTCCCAGTCCTGACTCTGCAGTGGCCTGGTCTGGAGCCAGGAGCCTGGGAGCCTCTGATGAACCAGCAGCTCCCAAGTGGCTGCAGGGTCATATCAGGGGACAATCACTCACTCCTCAGCCTCTTCCAATCCCCTCTCCAGTCCTGGACACACAGGTAAGGTACCCCTTGTTCATTCACACATCCAATACAACATGCCAGGCTGTCTAGGCTCGGGGAACGTAGCCATGAACAAGGCTCCTGTTCTCAAGGAGCTTATATTCTACTCCAAGTCGGGGTGTGTTGTGGAGAGACAGAAGATCAACCAGTAAAAGAATAACTGTGTGCATTCTCAGTCACTTCAGTCATGTCTGACTCTGTGTGACCCCTGGGACTGTAGCCTGCCAGGCTCCTCTGTCCATGGGATTCTCCAGGCAAGAATACTGGCGTGGGTTGCCATACACTTCTCCAAAGGATCTTCCCAATCCTGGGATAGAACCTGCGTCTCTGTGTCTCCTGCGTTGGCAGGCAGGCTCTCTACCACTAGCGCTGCCTAGGAAGCCCAAAAGAATAATTGTGCTGTGTTGAGCTTAGTCTCTCAGTTATGTCCGACTCTGTGCGACTCCATGGACTGTAGCCCGCCAGGCTCCTCTGTCCATGGGATTCTCCAAGCAAGAACACTGGAGTGAATTACCATACCCTTCTCCAGGGGATCTTCCCGACCCAGGGATTGAACCTGCATCTCTTACATCTCCTGCATCAGCAGGCAGGCTCTTCACTAGCTCCACCTGGGAAGCCCAAAAGAATAATTACAGAATCACAATTGTGATGAAGAAAATAAAACAGAATAATGGAATAGGATGTCCGACTGTATGGTCAAGAAAGGCCTCTCCAGGGGTGCCATTGGACTGAGACTAGAGGGAAAAGGGCCAGTTGCACAAAACGGAGAAGAGTGTTCCAGGCAGAGAGAACAGCATGTACAAAGGCCCCGGGGCAGGAAATAGCTTGGCGTGTCTGAAAGGAGGCCAGTGTGGCTGGAGCACCAAGCAGCGGGAGGCCCTGAGAACAGGTTGTAGAAGCTGGGACTCGTGAGGCCTTCTAGGCCAGGGGAAGGAACATGGATTTTATTCTAATTTTCAGTGGAGGCCCCTGGGGAATTTTAAATAAGAGAACTGACAAAATCAGTTTTCATTTTGAAAAGTCCCTGGGTTCACGGCTGCAGGCCTGGAGGAGAAGCATATTGAGTAGGTGGGGGTTACTATAGAGTCCAGACAGCCCAGGGCCACAAATCCAGGATGGATTAAAATGTAGATGCAATTACTGTTCAGATACGGCAAGGCAAACAGATCAAAAGAGGACTGCTGCTGAGAAGGCAGTCGGTTGCAGTACCCAAGAAGAGTGGGCATGCCCTGCCACCCATGCAGGGTCATGAGGATGCACCAGGGTCAGCCAGGGGACAGAGGGAGTGAGGGAAAATGTGTCCAAGAGCCTCAGTAGTGGTTTCCATGGGAAGGCATGGGTGAGACAGGGTCAGCAGGCTTAGGATTGGCCAGTTTGAAGAGTATCAGTAGGCTCTGGGGCATAGGGGCTGCCCCCTACTTGTCTGTCTTTGGTCCAGGGTAATGGGGGCAGGTAGATAGTGGCCCAGGGTGTGACAGCCTGATAGAGAAGGAGGTTGTGGCTTAGGGATTGGATCAATTTGTTCAAATATGAAAGGCACACTCCAGAATCTGTCACTATATCTAGGAACTGGCCAGCCTTGGGAGGGGCAATCCCTCCACAGTCAGCAAGGCCCCAGACATCAAGGGATCAGAAACACATGGTTGACACACAAGGGACACCTGTATTCTGTGGAGAGAGGCTCTGGAGAGGAGAGGAAATTGATGGGATTTGCTGATGTTTTTAGATGTAGGTGATGAAGGAGGAAGAATCAAGGATGTTGTCTGGCTGTTTGGATTAAAGCCACTGGTCCCCAACCTTTTTAGAACCAGGGACAATTTTCCCACGGACTGGGAGCTGGGAGAGGGGATGGTTTCAGGATGATTCACATGCAGTAGGGTTCAAGCTCCTATGAGACTCTAATGCCACCACTGATCTGACAGGAGCTCAGGCGGCAACATAAGCAATGGGAGTGGCTGTAAAGACAGATGAAGCTTGGCTGGGCTCACCTCCTCCTGCTGTGCGGCCCAGTTCATGGCCTGGGAGTTGGGGACCCCTTGGCTTAGGCAATTGGGTCCCCTCACTCTCAAAAAAGTCTCTGAAGGCTCAGGAGACACGGCTACCTTCAAGAAGCTTAAACTCTCATAGGGGAGCCAGGCTACAAGTAGGGACGGTTTCAAATCAGTGGCATTCGGCTCCCTGAAGTAAGAATATGCCTTGCCTTAAGTAACAAATGTTACTGAGAAACAACATATGACTCAGATATAGTACATGAGGGGAATACTGTACCTGAATTATATGTTGTTTTTCAGCAACATTTTTGTCACTCAAGGCAAGGTATACTTATCTGCCTTAGAAAATCTCTTCATAAAAATTTAAGATGAAGGCTTTTAAAAATATACGCTCTTTTGATTGTATAAATAACAGCCTTTTAACTTTTTTGTTTTGTAAGATCTACTTCTGTTAAATTCAGTGGTATATAACCATAAATAACTTTTATGATTATTTTAAAATTAAGACTAAGAAAAGAGAGCATGCATGGAAACATATACACTAACAAATATAAAATAGATAACCAGTGGGAATTTACTGCATGAGTAGGGGCTCTGTGACAACTTAGAGGGGTAGGATGGGGTGGGAGGTGGGCAGGAGGTTCAAGATGGGGGGGACATATGTATACCTATGGCTGATTCATGCTGCGCTGTGGCAGAAATCAACACTATATTGTAATCATCCTTCAATTAAAAATAAATAATTTTTTTAATGATCTAACCAAAAAAAGAAAGGAGAGCGCTTGTGACATAAAAACAGGCTTCCTTGATGACTCAGTGGTAAAGAATCTGCCTGCCAATGCAGGAGACTTGGGTTCAGTCCCTGGGTTGGAAAGATCCCCTAGAGAAGGAAATGGCAACCCATTCCAGTGTTCTTTCCTAGGAAATCCCATGGTCAGAGGAGCCTGGAGGGCTATGTCCATGGGGTGGCAAAGAATTGGACACAACTTAGCGACTAAACAACAACAAAATGACATAAAAATAGGCACTCAATAAAACATGTTTCTGCAATTTTGATGGTGTAGCCTCCATGAAAGGAGGGACTGGTGGTGTATTTATATCTATTGCAAAGCTACAAAGAAGCTCTAGCCCCAGAATATAATCATCATGACCTGGCTAGGGACTAAGCTGGGGATGCTGTAACACCTAAGGTTAATGTTCCCAAGTTCTTGCTAGTTTAGATGTCACCCATCACCCACTGTGAGCATGGAAATATTGATTGCTGGTGAGAAATGTGATTGTGTGCTTCCAGGCAAGTGATGTGAAGTCGCGTGGCTTTCCCTGACCACCCTCCCTTGCTGCAGGAGCACTCCCATCACATCCGAGTGGAATTCACACGTTTGAAACGATCATATGTCACCTGCAAACATCCATTGTTGTTTTCCAGCCTCTGGGAAGTGTCTTGTCAACTAGGCTATAAACACTTTGATGAGGAGCTGCCCAGTGGCTACTATATCTTGTAAATATAAACCCCAGAACAAGGACCTCTTTTTCACATGCATACGTGTGAAGTCACTTCAGTCATGTCTGACTCTTTGCAACCTTGTGGACTGTAGCCCTCCAGGCTGTTCTGTCCATGGGTTTCTCCAGGCAAGAATACTGGTATGGGTTGCTATCCCCTCCTCCAGGGAATCTTCTGGACCCAGGGATTGAACTAGAATTTCCTTTGGCTCCTGCACTGCAGGCAGATTCATTACTGCTGAGCCACTGAGGAAGTCCTCCTGAATACATACTTGTTAGTTAAATAAATGAATTAATTAATATTACATAGATGCCTGGTGGGCTCCAGTCCATGGGGTCACAAAGAGTCAGACATGACTTAATGACTAAACAACCACAGCAACATAGCTGCCAGCTGGCAGATCTCTGTCTGGTCAAACATTTTTTTAATGTATGTGAAAAGTCCCACCTGATTGTGCATCAAAAGATGCTAGTGAGTGAAAAGACAATCCACACAATAGGAGAAAATATTTATAGTATTTAGAATATATAAAGAACTCTCACAACTCAACAACAATAAAGCCAAACAACCCAGCTGAAAAATGGGCAAAGGATTTAAATAGACATTTTTCTAAAGGAGATATACAAATGACCAAAAAGCACATAAAAAGATGCTCAACATCATTAGTCACTAGAGAAATTCAAGTCGAACCACAATGAGCCACCACTTCACACCCACTGAGTGAAAGTGAAAGTCGCTCAGTCCTTTCTGACTCTTGTGGGACCCTAGGGATCTGCCAGGCTCCTCTGTCCGTGGGATTCTCCAAGCCAATATACTGGAAGGGGTTGCCATGCCCTCCTCCAGGGGATCTTCTCCACCCAAGGACCAAACCTGCATCTCTTATGTCTCTTGCATTGGCAGGCTGGTTCTTTACCACTAGTGCCACCTGGGAAGTCCTATGCTGTGTATACTTTTCACAACTTTAAAAATCACACACACACACGAAAAAGATCACATTGGGCAGCCTCCTGGGGATGAAGATCTGAGAAGTGTCTAACTTGCATGGTATCAGTTAGGCCAAGATACCCTGCCTGCCTGGCTCCCCTGTGTCCTAGGATTAGGACAAGCTGGTCATCCTTTTTTAAATTTATTTTTGGTGGCGTTGGGTCTTTGTTGCTGTGCATGGGATTTTTCTAGTTGCGAGTGGGGGCTACTCTTTGTTCCAGTGCCTGGGCTTCTCATTGCAGTGGCCTCTCTTTTTGCAAGCTTCAGTGGTTTTGGCATTCAGGCTCAGCTACTCTGAGGCACATGGATCCTTCTAGACCAAGGATGGAACCTGTGTCCCCAGCATTGGCAGGTGGATTCTTCACTCTGCTGCTGCTGCTGCTAAGTCACTTCAGTCGTGTCGGACTCTGTGTGACCCCATAGACGGCAGCCCACCAGGCTCCCCCATCCCTGGGATTCTCCAGGCAAGAACACTGGAGTGGGTTGCCATTTCCTTCTCCAATGCATGAAAGTGAAAGTGAATTCTTCACTCTACCACCAGAGAAGTCCCGGTCATCCTTTTTGATCTTGTATGGAGAGTGCTGGATACACAGAAGTTTATCCCCAAGGCTGACACTTGTCAGAGCTGGGACCGTAGCTGATGTTCACACAGCAAAAACCTCTCCAAGGGCACAGATCTTCTCTCTTACTTCTGTATCCCTTTCAATGCCTCCTCAACTGTCCGGCTGCAATCTTATTGTAAAGGTTAATTATGTGTTAGCTAAAATCAGACACTTCATTTTGACGGCTAGTCCAATTTGGGAGAATGTTGAGTATGTGAGTCCCTATTACCAGATAAAAGGCAAATGAAACTCATATATATGCCAAGGTATCTGAAATACTTTGTTCTCAGAGCCCATGCATTGGGGTGTGTGTGTGCCCAGTCCCTCAGTCCAGTCCAACTCTTTGCGACCCCATGGACTGTAGCCAGTCAGGCTCCTCTGTCCTTGGAAATTTTCAGGCAAGAGTAGTGGAATAGGTTGCCATTTCCTCCTCTATGGGATCTTCCTGACCCAGAGATCCATTGAACCTGCCTCTCCTGCGTTGACAGGAGGATTCTTTACCACTGAGCCATGTGGGAAGCCCCCATACAATTGAGTAACACGCTAATAACATCCTCCTAATTCCTCTAGAATTAAGTGCCAGATGAATGAGACCCCAAATGAGTTTTTCTGTATTAAGTTCCAGAAAGTTGGGAAATGTTAGAGCATGGCTCCCAGGTACTTAAAGAAAATCCGAATTACAAATACAGCACGAATGAGGCAGCTGTTAGAAGAGCCAATGCCACATAAACAAGTATTTAGAGGTGAGACAGGAAGTGTTAAATGGAGCCCTAGTTAATGCACTGCTTATTGTGCTTTCTGGCAACTAGGAGATTAACCCTGGGATATTTTTAAAGCTTTTGTGTGTAGCAAAAGTTGCATTGAACAAGTGGGGCTCATTGGATGCAAAAGACAAAACTTCATCTTGCCCTCTGTTGATTCAAATCTGCTGGAATGTTTCCTCCACCTTTGGATGAAATCTGAAATGGAAATCTGACTTGCCCAGCCTCTCTCTCCAGCCAGGATTTTAAATGTCCTGTTCAGTTGCTAAGTCATGTCTGACTCTTTTCGACCCCATGGACTGCAGCATGCCAGGCTTCCCTGTCCTTCACTATCTCCTGGAGCTTGCTCAAACTTATGTCCATCAATTTGGTAATACCATCCAACCATCTCATCCTCTGTCATCCCCTTCTCCTCCTGCCTTCACTCTTTCCCAGCATCAGGGTCTTTTCCAATGAGTCAGCTCTTCACACCAGGTGTCCAACGTATGGGAGCTTCAGGTTCAGCATCAGTCCTTCCAAGGTACAGCATCTTCCCACCCCCAGCTCCTGTTTTCCCACTTGGGCAGCCCTGCAATTGCTAGCTAGGATCTCTCCCTGATCCAAAACTGCAGGAAGAAGACAGGAGAAGGTGGCAGACAAGGTTTACCTGGACTGGGAGGTCAGGCGCTGGCTTTGCTGCTTGCTGGGCTCAGTGAATATTCAAAGCTTCTCTGACACCTGCTATTCTTTTTGACTACTGTGAAAACACCTTCTCTGGCTGGTGTTCTGTTATTTGTAATTCCATCCTCAGTCCCCAGAGATCAGACCTCTCCCTCTGAGGGCTCCTTTCTGCTCCAGGCAATCCCTTGGGAGGATCTAAGACTCTCCCAGATGCACAGTGGTCCCCGGAAGCTCCCACCTTGCACTGGCTCGCGAGGAAAGAATGTCACCACCAGGGGGTGCTGTAGTCAGGTGCCCCCCTCCCCACCTTTAGATTTCTCAGATGGGAGTTGCATCTGGCCTTGGGAGTCAGGTGGGGGACCTTTGCCAACAAAGGTCCATCTAGTCAAAGCTATGGTTTTTCCAGTAGTCATGTATGGATGTGAGAGTTGGACCATAAAGAAGACTGAACGCCGAAGAACTGAGGCTTTTGTACTATGGTGGTGGAGAAGATTCTTGAGAGTCCCTGGGACATCTAGGAGATCAAGCCTATCAATCCTAAAGAAAATCAACCCTGAATATTCATTGGAAGGACTGATGCAGAAGCTGAAGCTCCAGTACTTTGGCTACCTGATTCGAAGAGCTGACTCATTGGAAAAGACTCTGATGCTGGGAAAGATTGAAGGCGGGAGAAGGGGACGACAGAGGAGATGATTGGATGGCATCACCGACTTGATAGACATGAGTTTGAGCAAGCACCGCGATACGGTGAAGGACAGGGAAGCCGTCCATGGGGTCGCAAAGAGTCGGACACGACTGAGCAACTGGAAAAAAAAAAAAAAAAAACCAACTAGGGTACTTTGTTGTCCTCTGAGTTGTCTCCATAAAGATTCCTTCAGCTACCTGGAGATAAGAGGAAGCAATTCCCCGATCCTCCACGTGGGGGCGATACTCGCAGGACAGCGACCACTGAAAAGCTTTCTTCTCTGCAATCTTTTGTCTCCTCCAAGTAGTTGTTGAGCTGATGGATGCAAAGCAGTCGCGTGACCTCTCCCGGAGCTGGGAATTCTGGCCTCTCAGGGCTGGACCCGTGGCTGAAATCAAGCCCGTGAGTCCCTTTTGAACATCTCAATACACACTCTTTTAATGACTGAGGGCAAAGCAGAGATTTCTTCCCCCACCTCTCACCCATCGTTTAAGAGATTTACTTCTTACTAAAGCTTAAAGGGGACATATTCTCAGCAGAATTCAAGAGACTCACAGAAATCCGAGTGATTTCAGGAGACAGAAAATTGCCCCAGGGGCTTCCCGGGTAGCTCACTGGTGAAGAATCCACGTGCCAATGCAGGAGACGCAGATTTGACCCCTGATTCCGGAGTATTCGACAGGCTGAAGAGCAACAACCACTGAACCTGTACTCTAGAGCCCGGGAGCCACAACTACTGAAGCCCGAATGCCCTAGCTAGAGCCTGTGCTCTGCAATGAGAGAGCTGCCGCAGTGAGAAGACAGCACAGTGATGAGACGTAGCCCCCGCCCGCCGCAACTAGAGAAAAGCTTCAGCAGCCACAGAGACCCAACACAGCCAAAAAATAATAATTAAATAAAATTATTATTATTTAAATAAAATAAATAATTAAATAAAATTATTATTTTAAAAAAGGAAAAGAAAATTGCCCCCAAATGTGAGTCACTAGGAAGAACTCCAGTAGATAATGAAGATCTTTACAGCCTACCTGGAGCATGAGTGGACCAGAATTCACACACTGGATGAGTTTTGTCAGGAATGTGAGTGATTTCCCCATATAATCCAACCAGGAAGGAATCCAAGCACCATCTCAGACCATTTCATTCACATATGTAACCTCCATGAGCAAGTAACCCATTGATGGGCAACGTTCCCGTCTCCTTTTATCCCTTGGGCCTACACCATGCCGGGCACAGTAGGATCTATCTGGGCAAAGCCTGAACTGAATCATAATCTAAGGATAAAGTGGGGAGATCCAGAGAGACCTGGAATTTATTCTTCAAGGAATTTACTCTTCTCCTTTAAAAATTCTTTTTAATTAGATTTGAGATATAAAAAGATCAATCTGCTGCTTTATTTTATTACTGTTCTATTATATTAAATTGTAACCCTTGGTGGCTTTTAGAATTATAACGAGTAAAGTCTATAAAGCAAGATATCAAGCATGTTAAAATTGCCTATATTTTTCAAAAGTAGGCCCTTAAAGTCCTCCTACAGAACGGCCAGTTGCCCTGATATGTAAGGAAAGAGGATATAGTGTTTTATGGTCTACTTGCCTACCTAATATCCATTCTCCACTTCTTCTACTAACAAATCCTTAATTTTTCATCATGTGGCAATGTATATAATTATTAACACATTTACAAGCTTCTCTTGCTGCTAAATATGGTCATGTGATTAAGTTCTGGCCAACGAGATATAAGTAGAAGTTGCCAAGTAGAATTTATGAAAAGGGGGATAGACAGTTGGCATATGCTTTTTTCATATTCTTCCTCCACCTGCTCCTTGCTTCTTGCCTGGAATGCTGATGTAATAGCTAGGGCTCCAGCAACTCTCTTGGCTCATGAGGTGACAGTAAGACTGAAAGTCACATGCTAAAAATGGCAGAAGAGAAAGGTAAGAAAAATCCAGATTCTAGCTGACACTGTAGACCTTTGACACCTGGAATTTCTTATATGAAAGGGAAATAAAACTCTATTTTAAGTCTTTATTTATGGCTTCCATCATTTACATAGTTCTTATCTGTGGCATCTGTTATAAAGAATCACTTAAGTACCCATCATTTTATTTTATCCATTTTGGAAGGGAATTCCTCTAGGATATATTGTATACCCCCTTCCTTTTTAAAATCAAGCATGTAGTGTATGTAGTGAACAAAGTTGAGAGATAAAATACAGAACACCCAATCAACTTGACTTCCAGACAAGCAAGAGATAGATTTTGAGTCAGTTCAGTCCAGTTGCTCAGTTGTGTCCGATTCTTTGCGACCCCATGAATCACAGCACGCCAGACCTCCCTATCCATCACCAACCCCCGGAGTTCACTCAGACTCACATCCATCGAGTCGGTGATGCCATCCAGCCATCTCATCCTCTGTTGCCCCCTTAAAAGCATGCCCCAAATATTACATGGGACATACTTATACTAAAAAATAGTTAGCTGTTCATCTGAAATTCAAATTTAATTGAGAGTTCTGTATTTTTATTTGCTGACTCTGCCAGTCCTAATTGAACAGGCTCTTTTCTTGCTGTTACCTAACCTATGATGAGGTGTGTGGTGATGCATTGGGGACCTACTGAGGTGTGGAAGGCTCTTAGGCATTGTGGAAATAGACCCAGATTGCCACACTTTTTATTCCTTTTTAAAATATTTTTATTTAGTTAGTTATTTGGCTGCACCAGGTCTTCATTGTGGCATGAAGAATCTTTTTTTGTTTTTGTTCTGATGGGTTTTTTTTAAGCTGTGGCATTTGAACTCTTAGTTGAGGCGTGTGACATCTAGTTCCCTGACCAGGGACTGAACCCCGGGTCCCCTGCTTTGGGAGCAGAGTCTTAACCACTGAGCCACCATGGAAGTCCCATGCATTTTATTCTCATTCTGCTCTTTCTAATGTTCCCATTTCTTAGCGATCACCCTGTCATTTGCTCTCTTAAGTGACTCTGCCTGTCTCAGCCCCTCTCCCCGTGGCTGACGTGCTCTGGAAATCTGTGGGCAAACACGGCATTTGGAACATGGAGCCAGAAGTCTGGATCCTACTCCAGGTCCCCTACTTTCAATTCTATGACCTGGGGCAGCTCACTGACCTGCGTGAGCTTGGTTCCTGCCTATAATATGGGGGGTAGCCAGAGCCACCTCCTGCATTATGTGAGGCTTAAACGTGGGCAGTGCTGGGGCAGCACCCAGCCCTGAGTAAGCACTCAGCAAATGGAGTAATTGCTGTGTGGTGGGCTGAGCAACCGGATAACCAAGCCCGAGAAACAGGATCTGAGGAGAAACCTTCTATGAGTAAAACATGAGCAACAGGGATGCTAAGGTCACCGAGAGGAGGGGTGGGAGCGAGACTGGAGGCCGAAGGTCAAAGTCAGAGGAGAGTGGGAGAGCTCGCACAGGGCAGCTGATGATGGGGGCCAGGGCAGGGGGTGCATAGCCTGTGTGCTGATAGGCGCCCCCCCAAGATTTGTGTGCTGATATCCCAACCCACAGAACCTCAGCGTGTGACTGCACTTAGAGACGGGGTCTTTAAAGAGGCAACTACATTAACATGAAGTCTTTAGGGGCCCCTGACCTGATCTGACTGGTGTCCTTAAAAGATTAGGGGCACAGGCACAGGGGACTTCCCTGTGGTCGACTTGTTAAAACTTCACCTTCCAGTGCAGGGGGTGTGGGTTTGATCCCTGGATGAGGAGCTAACATCCCACGTACCTCTCAGCCAAAAAAACAGAAATAAACAGCAAAAGCAGTATTGTAAAGACTTAAAAAGTTGTCCGAATTAAAAAAAAAAAAAAAGGCACAGACACACACAGAGGGAAGACCAAGTGAGGACCCAGCACCAAGGAGAAAGGCCTCGGGAGAAATCAACTGCCTACACGTGGATCTTGGATTTCCAGCCTCCAGAACTGAGGGAATACATTGCTGTTGTGCAAGCCACTCAGTCTGTGGTGTTCTGTTAAGGTGGCCTTGGCCAATTCAGACAGGTGTGGAAACAGAAGTCTGTAGGAACACGGCAGCAAGCGCCTGGAGCAGTCATGCAGCCCTTGATTCAGTGGATGTTCTTGTTGATGTTGACATCAGTGGTGGTATTGACCCAGGAATTTTTCCTGCACGGAGAATCAGGGATGAACGCTGTCATTCTCAGAGAACAGAAGAACCAGAGAATCACAGATGGTGCCAGACCCCAGGCTGAGGCGACTGACTGGGAGGAAGCATGGAGCTGAGAGCCGCTCCAGCAAGCCCATCAGAAGAGGCTGTTCAAAGAGGGGAGCTGGGCTGACACCTGAAGAAGAAAGAGCCATCAGGGGGCTTTCCAGAAAGACCACAAGGAGGCCAGGGGCTGCTGGGGTTGAGCAGGAGAGAGAGGTAGGCCAAGAGGAGGTAGGAGGCTGGAGGCAAGGGTCAAGGCTGGACTTCACAATCTCCTGGGCCTTGGTAGGGTGTTTGCAATTTATTTTAAGATGAGAAGGCAGATCCAAGGAGGTGTACAATCACAGAGAGATGGCCAGCTCTGCCAGCCCTTCCTCCTGGCCTGCGTCTCCAGGAAGGACAGCCGTACTTCCGTGGGCCATGATGTGCAGAGCCATCCTATGGGCTTGGGGAAAACCAGGTTTCACTGATGGGGGAAAATTAGAAGTCCCCGGGTGCCGACAAAGGTCCATAGAGTCAAAGTTATAGTTTTTCCAGTGGTCATGTATAGATGTTGAATATTGGACCATAAAGAAGGCTGAGTGCTGAAGAATAGATGCTTTCAAACTGTGATGCTGGAGAAGACTCTTGAGAGTCCCTTGGACTGCAAGGAGATCAAACCAGTCAATCCTAAAGGAAATTAGTCCTGAATATTCATTGGAAGGACTGATGCTGAAGCTGAAGCTCCAAAGCCGACTCATTGGAAAAGACCCTGATGCTGGGAAAAACTAAATAAAAGGAGGAAAAGGGGGCAGCAGAGGATGAGATGGTTGGATGGTATCACCAACTCAATGAACATGAGTTTGAGCAAGCACCGGGAGATAATGAAGGTCAGGGAAGCCTGGCGTGCTGCAGTCGATTGGGTTGCAAAGAGTCAACTTAGCGACCAAACAACAACAATGTGGTGGTGATTATAGGTTTGCCCGAAACTGAAGAATTCCACTGGGTGCAAAGAGAAAAGAAAGGGGGTATGTTTGCTCATCCATTCATTCATTTACAAAAATACAGGGAGTCTCTCCTGCCTGCCAGGCTCTGTCCTAGTGCTGGGGACACAGCCATGAGCCAAAGAGCCAACCTCTCTGCTTTGGGGGAGGTGGCTTCCCAGTGTGGGGAGACAGATACTAACAAACAAGTGGACAATGTCAAGTGCTGAAATACCTGCTCACAAGGCAGGGAATAGAGTGAGGAGGTGGTGCTGGTGTACTGTTTTGAAGAAGAGAGTGAGTCTGATAAGGGGGCATTTGGGCATAGGCCAAAAGAGGCAGATCCCATGGACACAGTGAAAGATGTTCATGGCTGAGGTGGCCATTTCAAGGATCCCAGGTAGGCTTCCTTGCACTGGAAATATGTGTCATCAGGCAGCTGGGGCCTGAAGATGCCCCCATCATCACTTGGCAGTTAACACAGACATCTTGGGGAAGAATCTCAGCTCAAGCTGTGAACCTCTGATGCCTCAGCAAAGATACATTAATGATCTATGGAGCGCAAGCTCGCTTTCAGCCCAGTGTTGACAAAATGTGTGTCTCTCCATCACTCTGCACATAGTAGGTGCTCAATCAACACTTTTTTTTTTTTCCTGCCATGAGGGATCTTAATTCCCCAACCAGGAATGGAACTCTCACTCCTTGCAGTGGGAGCACAGAGTCTTAACCACTGGACCACCAAGGAAGTCCCTCAACCAAGAGTTTTTAAAGGAACAATTGAGAAAACCCACAAAACGCGTATGTGAGCTGGCAGATCTGATATTTGAGCATTTATGGTTTTATTTAAATAGACTCAGAGGCAGATCAAGAGGGTGGGAGACTGCTGTTCCCCAGCTGACCGTGAAGAAGCAGGAGGAAGGAACAGTGTGACCGTGTAGGGTGGAAGTGTTCTTCCTAATCGTAAAATGCACTTGACTGTGCCCTCCCTGTGCCCTCACATGGCGTTGCTCAGAGCAGAACAAGCTGCGCTCAGCGCAGCTACCAAACCTGTAAGAAATTCAAGGCAGGCAAAGACTTTGTCTTCCGCTGAACACAAAAGCCACCCTCTTGGACCCCTCCCTGGTGATGGTGGTTTTGTGTTGACAGAGAAAAGGCCAAGCACATGGAAGTCATCACAGAAAGCTTTACTCATCCGGAAAGAAAAGCCACTGTGATGCACTCTACAGCGTTCTCTAGTTCCAACCCAGATGCTCTGCTATGTAAAGGTCAAGGGACTTTTTATGATGTAAGAGGCAGAGAATCTCCTGAGTCAGATGGCCATCTAGAGTTTATCTCCAGGCAGCTCTGGGCCTTCAAGGTTTCTGCCTTCTCCTTAAAAGGGAAAGATCTGGGACCTCCCTGGCAGTCCAGTGGTTAAGACTCTGTGCTTCCACTGCAGCGGGCATGGGTTTGATCCCTAGTTGGGGAACTGTCTTAGTGCAGACAAAATAAATAAATTAAATACAAATAAAATCGTATTTATATAAAAAAAGGGAAAGATATGATCTAGGGTATTAATTTAGAACCTAATGTATTTAGTAGTATTTGGAACCTAGACTTCTATTACTGCTACTGAACACATAAGAGACAGTGGGACTGTTGCATATTAGCCCCACGTAAGGCAGCCAGTGAATAAAACTGGAACTGTATTTGCTTTCTACCCCTGTGCATGCAAACCACTCCATGCCAGTGTAGGAAACCCAAAGAGGAACTAGACAGCCCCAGTTATTTCTCAAGGTCTAAGTCATAGTCAAAGCTATGAGGACTTAAGGTCTGAGAAGAAATCTAACAGGGGTTAGAACTCTAGAAGAAAGGGAAAGGCTCACTAAATTCACTAAAACAGCCTGAGAAAGAAGACCCAACGGAAGGACCCACAGTGTGGCAGCTCCCAAAGACCACTGTTCTTACCAAGTTTCTTCTTTCTTGTTGATTTGAAAGTGGATGCTTGTTTCTGTGTTAATTACTGACCTGACTGAGGTCAGGTGAGTTAACCTGACTCAGTTAATTACTGAGCTGTTTTGTTAATCAGGAGTGACAATTTGAGATGTGCATTCCATTCTTAGGATGACCCCTTGGGGTTATCCACATAGTTAATGTTCCTGAGTCCCTCCAGTGTGTCTAAAGGCTGCAGAGGTGTTCCTGGTTGTTGTTATTGCTCAGTCATATCTGCCTCTTTGCCACCTCACGGACTGCAGCACGCCAGGTTTCCCTGTCCTTCACCATCTCCTGGAGTTTGCTCAAACTCATGTTCATTGAACCATCCAACTGGTGATGCCATCCAACCAGTCTCATCCTCTGTCACCCTCTTCTTCTGCCCTCAATCTTTCCCACCACTAAAGTCTTTTCCAGTGAGTCAGCTCTCCACATCAGGTGGCCAAAGTATTAGAGCTTCAGCTTCAGCATCAGTCCTTCCAGCAAATATTCAGAGTTGATTTCCTTTAGGATTGACTGGTTTCATCTGCTTGTTGTCCAAGGGATTCTCAAGAGTCTTCTCCAACACCACAGTTTGAAAGCGTTTCTTTGGTGCTGCTCAGCCTTCTTCACAGTCCAACTCTCACATCCATACATGACTTTTGGAAAAAACATAGCTTTGACTATAGGGATGTAGGGATGACAAAAGACATTGACCAGAAGATGGAGCAGCACAGAGCACACATCCAAACATGCTCAGAAAATATCTGTAAAAGAAACCAATTGGAGATGTGGCCTAGACAGAAAATCAATGATGTCAAGCTGAGAGAGAGAAGAGTATGCGCAACCCCAGCACAAGGGAGCAGAAGTATGATTAAGAGCAAGGGTTCTAAGCCAGATGGTCTCCATCCTGCTGCTCAGTAGCTTGTGTGACCCGAACCTCTTTGTGCCTTAGTTTGCCTTACAGTGAAATGGGGTGATCGATCCCTGAGTTGGGAAAATGCCCTGGAGAAGGGAATGGCAACCCACTCCAGTATTCTTGCCTGGAGAATCCCATGCACAGAGGAGCCTGGTGGACTATGGTCCATATGGTCACAAAGAGTCAGACACAACTAAGCGACTTAGCACAGCACACAAAATGGGGTGATAATGACAGTATCTGCTGCAGAGGGTTGTTGAAAGAATTAACCAAATTGACACTTAGAGGCCAAACATTCTGTACACATAGCTTTTAGCTTCTTTTATCAAAAATTTAATTAAAAATTTTTTTGATGCGATGCGGGCCATTTTTAAAGTCTTTATTGAACTTGTTACAATACTGTTTCTGTTTTATGTTTTGGTTTTTTGGCAAATCACGTGGGATCTTAGCTCCCTCACCAGGGATTGAACCCATACCTCTTGCATCCGAAGGCGGATTCTTAACCACTGGACTGTCAGGGAAGTCTCTTAATTTAATTTTTATGTATATTGCAGCATACTTGATTTAAAATATTATGGTCAGTTTCAAGTGTATAGCACAGTGATTCAGTTATACATATACATCTGTCCAATCTTTTTCATATTCTTTTCCCATTAGGTTATAACAGCATACTGAATATAGTTCCCTGTGCTATACAATAGGTCCTTGGCTGGTTATCTATTTTATAAATGATAGTGTGCATATGTTAACCTCAGATTCCTAATTTATCCATCCCTCCCTTCCTCTTTGGTAACCATAAGTTTGTTTTCAAAGTCTGTTTTGTAAATAAGTTCATTTGTATCCTATTTTTCAGATTTCACACACAAGAGATAGCAAATGATATTTGTCTTTCTCTAACTTACTTGACTTAGTAGGATAATCTCTAGGTCCATCCAAGTTGATTAACTTCACATAACTTCTTATTGATGCCTTATAACCGAAAGGCTCTGTGTTATGGCACCTCCAGCAATTGCGGTGGGATCAGCGCTGTGATATTCCATTGTTGTTGGGTCTCACATGAAAACTTTCAGCAGACAGTGCAGAGCAGTGGAGCATGGCCCTTCCCCCCTTGAAAGATGTAGAACCTCTGAAGTTGACCTTACAGGGGAAAAGTGAGTTTGAAGATGTAATTAAGGATCTCAAGACAAGATGATGCTGGATTAGAATGGGGCCTAATTCCAATAACATGTGTCCCTATAAGAGAAGAGACAAACAAGAAGGGAAGAAGTTACATGGAGGAGATGCCACTCAAAGACAGAGGCAGGGGTTGGAGGGATGCATCTACAAGGAAAAGATCTGGATGCTGGGAAAGATTGAAGGCAGGAGAAGGGGATGACAGAGGATGAGATGGTTGGATGGCATCACCAACTGGATGGACATTAGTTTGAGGAAGCTCTAGGAGTTGGTGATGGACAGGGAAGCCCAGTGTGCTGCAGTACATGGGGTTGCAAAGAGCTGGACACAACTGAGCGACTGAACTGAACTGAACTGAACAAGGAAGAGCCAGCATCACCAGTAACCAGCAGAAGCCAGGAGAGATGCATGGAATGAATTCTCCAGAGGGAACTGCCCTGCTGACATCTTGATTTTAGACTTCTGGCCTCCAGAACTATGACACGATCAGTGTCTGTTGTTTTAAGCCACCAAATGTGTGGCACTTTGTTTCAGTAGCCCTAGAACAACACAGATGGCCCTGTAGGTCTCAAAATCAGAGAAGACTGAAAAAACCCTTGCTTTGGTTCCTAGGCCTTAAGTATGGTCTTGCCTCTGAAAGTGAGAAAATGACTTGGTAATTTTCCCACTTCCAAAGAGTTGAAACTCCTTGGCCTAAGTCTGCATACCATCTAGGGAGGGGAGACTGACCATAGAACAGAGAGGTGATCCTCAAGGTCACGTGAGGAAGGGGCAGAGGAACACGGCTCCCCTACAGGGCAGGGGAAATGGCAAATAGGGTGAGACACTCACAGGACAAAGGATCTGAGGACCCCAATTCTAACCCTGGTTCTGCCTCTCATTGGCCAGGTGACTTTGGAAGAGGTCCTACCATTTCCTGGGTCTCAAGATTACCCGTCTGTGAAATGGGGGTATGGGGCTGCCTGCTCTCTGGGGTCCCTTCCACTGGGAGCTTCCATGAGTCTGTGGCCACCCCCTGCCACAACCAGGGGTGCACCGTGAAGGGGATCCCTAGCCTGACAGTGGCAGGTCCTTGGCTCTGTCTGCCAGCATAGCCCATGCTGCACAGCCCTACATGTCTCTGCCAAAACCCGAGAGCCAGGAAGGTGGGTGAGGGTGGCCAGTGGATGCGGTGCCCACGTTGTTGCTGGTGCACTGCAGCAGTGTGGCCCTGTGTGGCCCCGGGCAGAATGCTGGCTGCAGAGCCTTCCCTCGGGGTCTCTTTAGAAACCAGTCACACACCAGGCTTTACTTTGGTAATGACGTGTACGTGAAATTGATGCAGTCCGTCCTTCTGACCAATTTATTTAGGAATCTCTGTTCCCCTCCCCTCCTCCACCCTTTCTCCTTAATTGACCTTTCTCAGGCTCTGAGTTTGCATTAAATGCAAAATCTGGGAATTCCTTTTTCACCCCTCACCCTGCTCTCCTTCTCAGTTTACTCTTCTGCTTTATCTCTTGTGGATTATGTTAGGATGTGCTGTTTTAATCATATCTGCATTTAAAGGGCTTCTGCTCCTAGAATTTTCCCAATTAAATCCCCATCTCCATTGTAAATGATATTAACTTGCACGGAGGTAGGAGCAAAAACTTCAAGAATCCCAGACGTGGCAGGACAAAATTTACACTTTTGTAGCCATCTTTTACATTTTAGGTGCCTGATAATTTTTAAAATGGGATTTTCTTGAAGGAAAGCAACAAATAGAGGTTTCCCAAACTGTTGAAAACTTGCCAGCAGACAGAGAGGAATTTTCCTATATTGTTCATCTTAGGTCTACCTCTGTCCCTTTTTTGGGTAAAGTGACGGTGTAGACTTTCGCCCGAGGCAAAGCGGGCTTGTCATTCACTGCCTCTGCTCTTTCCTGGGCATCAGGCTGCAATTCTCAAACTTCTAAACAAGTCACACCTCCTCCAAAATGTAGTCCCAAGAAGGAAAAAATTAAGGATTCCGCAGTCCCTGTCTTCTTCTTCTTCTTCTTCTTTTTTTTTTTTTGCCAGAAAAGCATCTTCAAGTGAACAAACGCAGAAGGTGGAGCAAAAGCCTTGGACCTTGCGATGAGGAGGCTTTTTTGGAGATGTGACTCTGTAGAAGCAGGCATCTTGCCGTGTCAGGGGTTTAAATTAAAGCCGTGTGGGGGAGGGAAAGGGGAGAGACCATCCCTGCGCCTGCAGCGTTGACTCCTGGCATCATTTCGGTGCAGGGACCCAGCTGACACTTCTTATTTTGGGTCCTGCCTCCCCAGCAGCAGTCTGCAACTTGCCGGCATCCTGGCAGGACAGCAGCCGGCAGCCGCTGAGCAGAGGAGAGAGAGGTAACTTTCTGGGGAGGGGTGTGTGGGTTTCTGGACGCTAGATCAGCTCATTTCAACCCACTCCCTAGATCACCAGGCAGAACAATCCCCTTTTCTTGGGGTTTTAAAAAAACTTTCTTTTCTAAAAAGCTGAAACCCTCTCCCTGCACTCTGAGGAAACTCTGGCTCCATGAAGTTCATCCAGGTCTTTCGCTGCATGGCTTTCTGTATAAGGAAAGCTGAGTCAGTTGCTCACAAGAGTAGATTTTTCCAAAATAATTGTTAAATGAGGTTCGAATTCTTGTTTTTTAAAAAATTGGATTTCTTTCTTATGTTGGTTTCATGTTTGCACCTTGCGTTTTAATTCAGCTACAATAAATTTAAGTTTGTGGGGAAATTTTTGGTGGGGGTTTGGTGATTAAAAAAAAAAATTACTCCATTGCAGTCTGCTGCAGTCCCAGCAACCTGGTTTAACTGCAGAGGCTCTCACGGTGCAGTCTGCCTCTCCTCTTTACCCTTGCTAGAGTCTGAGTCTCTGATTCCCACCCACCTGGCTTCTCCAAGCCTCCTATCCCTCGTCTCCTGGCCCACCCACCTTCTGCAAAGGACCCCGGTAAGTGAGTGGATGTCCGTGACACTTGGGGTTTGAAGGAAAATTTGGACACTGCAGCTTTAAGAATGCCGTACTGCGAAATCTTTCTCCTTCAAGTGACTGCAGAACCTCAGCGGCGGGAGGAGGCAGCAGAAGGAAGAGGAAAGAGAGGGACTCCCACTCTCGGGTCAGCCCGTTGGGTAACTCAGCCTGGGGAGCGCTCAGCCCTGGGCAGAATCCAAAGTGCGTTCAGGATCTGACTCTGGGTTGGTCCACACGCTTGGGCACGCAGGGAGACCCCACAGACTCACTGATGAGTTTCAGCTTAGTCCTTGCTTCCGTGCGTGCCTGCGTGCGTGTGTGCGCGTTTGTGTCGGGTTAACTGGCTCTTTAAACCGTGTGGAGAATTCTGGTCTGATCTCTATTGTGATCTTTGCAGCCTGGCTTGAACCCTGGGAACACAGAGGCAGCTTTCACTGTCTTGTTCACTGGGAGTGGAGGTTTTCTTCTTGAGAGTTTGTTGAGATGAGCTTTGGTGGGAAACTCAAATGATGATTTGCGACCGCAGGGCCGAGGTTGCAGCATTTAAGAAAGGATGTGTTACTAGTAGGTGTTGAATGGTGATTGATGCATGGGGTGCCAGGCAGTTGTGGGGGGTCCTAGAAACCTCATCTAGATGAGGAGGGAGACTGCACAAAAGCAGCTGAAAGCACTCATGGGACAGCAGCTCTTTCTGGGGAGATACACAGGAGCCCAAAGCACCTGAGCTCTGTCTCCAGGACCAGACTCCTCCCTGTCTGGCTGAAAGGCCACCCCAAAGGCAATTGCTGCCTCAGTAGGTGCTGATTGGAGGAGTGCCAAGGCTGGCACTGCTGGCATGGCATTCCGGGACATGCAGTGCCTGGATCCAGGTCTGCACTGGGGGTTATGTCACGCAGGGCCAATGTGCCCAGGTGGTCCTGGGTACTAGACAGGCTGAGCTCCTATGTGGTTCTTCCCAAAGCAGAAAAGTATCTTTTTACAAACAAAAATAACTTTAGGTCTGGCAATAAATCTGCTCTAACAAGGCACAGGAAACCTCTCAGATATAAAGTATCCAGGCAAGTCCCTGAAGCAGCAGTAGGCTAAGGCTGGCCATGTACAGACCTCCTTGGGTTGCTGGGTGTCAGACTTGGGGGCTCACCTTTAGAAAATCCTGCCTGCACTGTGGCAGCGGCTGTAGCAGCCATAACTCCTCAGGATGTGAGAGGTGGTCCCATCAAACCCTCTACAGGTCTTTGGGGAAATTTGGGCTCATAGACAAACATTTTGTAGGGTCTTCCACTCCAGTGTTCTTGCCTGGAGGATCCCAGGGACGGGGGAGCCTGGTGGGCTGCCGTCTATGGGGTCGCACAGAGTCGGACACGACTGAAGTGACTTAGCAGCAGCAGCAGACTATAATTGCCTAGACTGGAAAAACCCTCTGCGGGTGAAAACAGCTCCTCCTCCCAAATTAGGGGCATCTTGATACTTCTTCACTTTTAATACCCCTGTCCCTCTGTCTTGCTCCACCCATTTTTATACATTTCCTGTATATTTAACACCATCTTTGACCTCTGTTCATAAATCTGTTGTGTGGACTTGCAGAACCCACTGAGATATACAGCTACTTAATTTTTCCAGACTGACATCCTTGGATGTGAAAGACTTCGAGCCTGGGGGCACCCAGATGAGCCACAGGGGTCCCACACACTAGGGTCTTTGATGATCAGCATCATGTGGGGCTGACCCTGGAGCCTCACTGGTGCATCAGGCAGAACTTGCGTCCCCACCCACGGCACAGCCCAGAAAGCTGCTAGGATGTGCTGTTTGAACAAACCTTGATGAATTTTTCCCTCATCAGTGTCATAGAGATGTCAGTGGCCTTCCCACCCTGCGGAGCAAGAGACTAGAGTTGGCATGCCCCAGGCAAACTCCTCTTCAACTCAGCGCCTCCCTCCCCTGCCTGGATTAAAAAACAAGCATCCTTTACATTGGGAATTAATTCCTTTGTTTCTGGAATTTGCCAAGAAGAAGGCCACCCCTCCATGGCTACAGAGAAAATGCTACTGTTGATCTCAGCATCCCACCCATGTCCACTGGTCTTTGGTTCCCAAAGGGGAGGTCAGGTGAGGTAGGAACTTCACAAATGTGCCCCGAGGGGAGCAGATGACCCCAGAGCCACACTCATAACTGGGGCTTGTGAAACAAATGGCATGTGCTGCCAATACAAGACAAAATGGGGGGTTTCTACAAGCTTCTCATGGTGAGACCTCTCCTTCCCTCACGTGGGTGCAGTCAGGGTCGAAACGACTGAACCGAGGCAGTTGGGGAAGAAGTAGGCAAAGTGACACTGAGAGCCTCCGGGATGGACAGGTGTGCAGGGTCTTAGCCCTGGCAGGCACCTGGAGGCCCTCATCTCTCAGGAAGTAGGATGGGAAAACCAGCTGCTGAGGAGCTGTTATGGCGAAAGCTGGCCTCACTGGCTGGAGAGCCAGGAACCAGTTTCTGCAGGGAGAAAATCAGTGCCGTCGGTGAGGACCACCACCCTGCCTCCATCTCCCCCACTGTCAGACCCACTAGCCCAGGGGCTGCAGGAGGGTGGAAACAAGAGGCAACTCTCCCCTTCCCTGCCGGTGGACAAGTTCCAGGAGGGGACGTGGGACTGGGCTCATCTTTAAAAAGAATTCTCTCTTTCCACCTCACAGACCACTTACAGCAGGCGCATCCCGGCCCCGTAATTGTTGCGGGGAAACAGTAAGGCTAGAGCTGGTCCCTAAGTTAGGTGGGGGGTGGTGGGTGGAGGGTGCCTGGAGGGGCCGGGAGGGTGGTGTGCGTCTCGGTCCCAGGCTCCCCGGCGGCTCGCGATGCACCAGTGCTGACTCAGGGCTTCCCTCGCCCTTTTCTCTCCCCCGCCATCACCTGCCCCGGCCTTGGCCCAGGGAGTCCGCGTTGCTGGTTCTCCGGGTCTCCTTGCGCAGGGGCGGTGGGGACCCAAGCCGCTGCAGGCCCTCCCCCGCCCTCCCCGCCTCCCGGGGCCAAGTCAGCAGTGCTGGCCGCCGCCGGGGCTGCAGCAGCGGGCGGCGCAGAGGCCCTGCACCACTGCTCCGGGCTGGCGGGCGGCGCGCCTCTGCCGCGCTCTCGTCCCGACGGCCACCTCCCGGCGGCTGCGCGCAGCCAGCGCCGAGACAGCACCCGGCCTCTGATTGGTGCAGTGAGTGAGTCTCGGGCTTTATTTATACAACCTTTTCTGCACGACTCGACTTCCTCGGAGTTGAGGGCTGGAGCCGGAGGCAGCCTTCCTTCCCGGCTGAGAAGGATGACAAGCCGGGTTCTGGTACCAGCGACTGTCTTCGTGCATCCTTGGATGGATCATCTTCACCTGCTTCTGTACGGAGCAGCCACCAAGTGTGGGGCGCGATTTACGGAAACCTCCATAGAAGAACAAGACTGGATGGCACCTCGGTAGGGCTGGGAGGGTGAAGGCTTTCAGACGAGCCCAGGGATGCTGTGTTTGGGCCCTGGCTTTGGACCTCCTGCTCTGAATCATGGATACCGGTCTGGAAAGTGAGGCTGCCTTTCCAGCTGGGGGCTAAGAAGGGATTCTCAACTCCGGCATCCTCTTGGGTGATGGCAGAGGAACCTTCTTGGACCATACCCTAGAATGCTCCACTCAGGATGTCTGGGAAAGCCCATGGAGACGGACTGAGGCACAAAGGTGATGGGAGAAAGGTTTTTTATTCCCAGTGTCATGGAGTTAGTTGAAGACGGTTAAAGTTGGATGAGGAGGGAGTCCAGCTCCCCTGCAGAGGGAAGCTGAGCCAGCAGGTATGGGTGGTGTCTGGTCGCTGTGGGCCCTCCTGGGTGAAGTGAGGGTTGAGGGGGCAGGAGTCAGGGACCCGGGGACAGAGAAGTTCCCCAGGGGGTCTGGGCAGCACTTTCTGCTCAGAATAGAAGCCTCCGGTGCAGGTCTTCGTTTATACCAGGGGCATGAAAATGCTGCCCGACTCGTCCCCTGGGACCTGTCTCCTGGCAAGATGGGAAGTGATGTCAGGCTGCCTGCTCTTCTGGGGCTGAGACAGTTCGGAGATTGATGCCTCTCACTGTCCTGGGCCCTGGACTTCTGCGGGGAGAGCCTGGGTGCTGGGGGCCGCTCCCTCCCATGGCTCACTTGAGCATCTCCACCTTGGAGACTGCCCTTGAAGCCTGCATTGCGCTGGGAGGAGGAGATGGCAAAGGAGGAAGAGGATGGGGAGATGGCAGGGGTCGAGGGGGAGATGGCAGGGGTCAAGAGGGAGATGGCAGGGGTCAAGAGGGAGATGGCAGGGTTCGAGGGGCCTGCAGACCCTGCTCCCTGCTGATGTCATCAGTCTGAGGGCCTGCACCAGCCGGAGGCTGCCCCAGAACTGACACCAGGAGCCTTCCTGCTCAGTCTGGGACAGGCGCAGTGCTGCGGCTGCCAGTATTCCTCCAAGGACGCAGGGGCAGGTAGCTCTCCGAGGGACTGCCTGTACCCTCCAGGCAGAGCCAACTGGCCAGCCGAGTCCCCGGGCCTCCTCCAGGAACTGAGGTGTAAGGCAAAGGTGAGGGCTGTGAGAGCCCGTGGTGGGCCTGGATTTCAGCTGGAATGGGACACTGGTGGTGCCCACCTGGTTCTGAAGACAGGGAGGATGAAGAGGCAGGTGATAGCGGCAGGGGGTTAGGGGGGAGGGTGGAGAAGACAGGAAGAGGCTCCAAGGTGTTGCTGGGATCCTGGGGTCCCAGGGCCAGATCTTGGCCCAAGGCGCCTTCCCCACTGACCACTTTTGCTTTTCCCCCAATGCAGAGTCAGCTGTTTTTCTGCTGTGCCCATTCTCAGCAGATCTGGTTAAGGATCAGAAGCTACCTTTCCTCTGATGCATGCAAACTTTAGCCCCATACATGAAAGATACTTTGAAATCATCTGATGGCAGCCCAAGCTCAGAGATGAGGACCATGAGGCCAAGAGGTTAACTGACTTGCCCAAAGGAGACAGGAAGCACAAGGGCAGGTCTGTGAGTCCCTGGGATGTGATTCAACCAGCACGTCAGACAAGGACGAAGTCATCAGCTCTGGACCCATCGAGCACCCT
The DNA here is from genome assembly GCF_014754425.2 of Oryx dammah. Taxonomy (NCBI): domain Eukaryota; kingdom Metazoa; phylum Chordata; class Mammalia; order Artiodactyla; family Bovidae; genus Oryx; species Oryx dammah. The sequence continues at coordinate 36,258,543 of NW_024070205.1, read as the reverse complement.
GACTCCAGTGAAATAGGACAAGGTAAGGAAATTGGGGACACTGATCTGAGGTTCTAAAGACCATGGGCAAAACTTACTGGACATCAGGCATTGCTGTTCTGGGAACTGAACGTTGCCTTTGAGCAGGTTTGCAGCACCTCTCATTTACAGCTTTCACTGGGCAAAGTGTCCAGGGGAGAAAACGTAGGACTTCTTTTCTAGTTGTTTCTCTTTAGAGTTCTGGGAATTTGGGGTCACTGAAGCCTGGTGGCTACCAGTTCAGTTATTAATTCTGTAGCTCAGACTTCCTCCAGTAGAGGGCAGCCCAGGACTCAGGAAGAAAACCCAGCCTCTGACTGCAGTCCTGGCGGTTTGGGGAAATGGGGATATGAGTTTTTATTTGGTCCCATGCATTCAGGCCAGAGAAGAAAATGGCAACCCACTCCAGTATTCCTGCCTGGAGAATCCCAGGGACAGAGGAGCCTGGTGGGCTGCCATCTATGGGGTCGCACAGAGTCGACTGAAGCAACTTAGCAGCAGCATGCATTCAGGCAGAAGTTTTTCAGGATTGTTTTGACCAATAGAACAGAAAGTTTACCTAGAAATTTCCCTGCCATTCAGGATGTGTGTCATCTCCTGAGTCCTCCCACATTTCATTTTGGCTTCTTAGAAAGGTCTTGGGGAATTCAATACAGAGGGGTATGCTGTGGTTTTCTTTGTTCACAGTTCTTAGAGTAGGCTTAATGAGTCATTTGTGCCTCTGTTATCTGAGGAAATCTCACAAAATTCTCAGGGAGAGCTGGCCATCCTTGAACAGGGTGGCAAAGGACCGATGGCCGGACCACCAGCAACCCTGCACTGGGCATGCTGGTCCATTTGCAGGAGCTTCAGCCCACCCTGGGATTTCAGGTGGGTCCTTATGCCCACCTCTTGTTTGGGGAATGTTACAGAAGGACAGTAGCAAACCCAGACAGGAGTCCATGTGAATCAACCACTGGGTTTGGCCTCATTTTTTCCCCACTGATCTCTCCCCTGATGGTCTGTCTTTCTGTCCTTGTTTGGGGATTTCTACTCGGCATCTCAGCTCATCGCCTCACGCCCAATGAGTTCTCTGTTTCCCCCAGTGGGCCCACTTGTTTAATGCTGATTTGCAGTTGTGAGGAAGACCAACCTGAATACCCTTGAGACTAAAATGTTTCTTGCTAATAACCTTCAGCTACTCAGAGGTGAATTACTGCAATTATCTAAAAGACAGCTCATTTTCTTGTGTCATGAGATGACCTTTGCTCTCTATGGTAAAATATGCTTTTAGATGGCACGCTATCCTGCCCAGGGGTTCTGGAGTTCTTAGTTCTCCAGTTGGGGGTGGGTGTAAGACTGTGTCATTAGCTCACTGCATGGGCCTGTCAATGTAACTGCTGCAGAGCAAAGGAGCTGCCAGACCCCTTGTTAGGTGCAGGTTAACTTGACAGAAGTGGAGAAATTTAACGAAGAAATGTGACTGGGGGCATCTCAAATAGGACCAGTAGACAACACATAACTTTTTGACTCTAGTGGTATAAAATTATTTCTCCCAAAGAATTATTTGATAATTTGATTCAACCCAACAAGCATCCACCGATATGAAAATCTGAGCTGTGAGTAGGTGCACACAATAGAGGGTATGATCCTTGCCTTTGCTTATTTATTTTTAAATATTTACTTATTTGGTAGCATTGAGTCTTAGTTGCAGCACACAGGATCTCTGTTGGCCTCATGCAGGATCCTTCGTTGGGGTGCTTGGACGAGTTGTGTTATGTGGGATCCAGGATACGAGTACTTCAGTGGTTAACATAGGAGGGCTTAGTTGCTCCGAGGCTTGTGGGATCTTACTTAGTTCCTCGACCAGGGATCAAACCTGCACCCCTTGAATTGCAAGGCAAATTCTTAACCCCTGGACTACCAAGGAAGTCCCTTGATACTTGCCATTAAAAGATCAATAGAGGGATTTCCCTGGTGGTCCAGTGGTTAAGACTCCACACTTCCAATGCAGGGAGAAAGATCAATCCCTGGTTGGGGAAGTAAGATCCATATGCCGCTCAGTCAATAAACAGATAAGTAAATAAATGAAATGCTGGTTCTGAGGCTGTTTGGGAAATATTTTTTAAAGTCAATAGAATTTAGGGGGGAAGGATAAATTAGGAATTTGGGATTAACAGATACACACTCCTATATATAAAACAGATAAACCACAAGGACCTACTGTATAGCACAAGGAACTATATTCAATATCTTGTAATAACCTATAATGAAAAGTGAAAGTGAAAGTCATGTCCGACTCTTTGCGATCCTGTGGACTGTACAGTCCATGGAATTCTCCAGGCCAGAATACTGGAGTGGGTAGCCTTTTCCTTCTCCAGGGGATCTTCCCAACCCCGGGACAGAACCCAGGTCTCCCACATTGCAGGTGGATTCCTTACCAGCTAAGCCACCAGGAAAGCCCTATAATGGAAAAGAATCTGAAAAAGAATATATATGTGTATAACTGAATCACTTGGCTGAAATTTGGAAATCCAATGCTGAAACACTGGAAATCAAGTATACTTCAGTTTAAAAAATCAATAGCATTTCAGTGTCTGCCAACAGGGTGACAGGGCACTGAGGGACAGGGTCACTTCTCAGTGACACTAATGGTTCCAGGTCTACCCTTTGCTCCTTCTTCCTTGAGTCGAGCCTGATCAAGAGTGGGCACTCAGACATCTTGCCAGTGTGCCAGGTCACTTGAGTTTATAAGTGTGCCTAGAAGTGGACCTGTCCTGTCCTGGGGCTACAGTGCCCCGTCAATATCTGTCACTTGTTTTCTTGGGGCAACTTGCTCCAGGGTCTGTCTGCTGGGGCTGAGACACCTAGCCTGGGCTCCATGTTCAAAAAAGATGCTTAGATTTTTAAAAATCATTTCTAGTATACAGTGCAATTCTCTTATATTTGAGTTGTGTGTATGTTAAAAGCATTTGACTTTATTATATTATTTTTTTAATTTTGTTGGAGTATAATTCATTTATAGGGTTTCCCTAATAGCTCAGTTGGTAAAGAATCCACCTGCAATGCAGGAGACTCTGGTTCAATTCCTGGGTCGGGAAGATCCACTGGAGAAGGAATAGGCTACCCACTCCAATTTTCTTGGGCTTCCCTTGTGGCTCAGCTGGTAAAGAATCTGCCTGCAATGTGGGAGATCTGGGTTCCATCCCTGGGTTGGGAAGATCCCCTGGAGAGGGAAAGGCTACCCACTCCAGTATTCTGGCCTGGAGAATTCCATGGACTGTATATTCCATGGGGTCACAACGAGTCAGACACGACTGAGCAACTTGCACTTTCACATAATTGATTTACAGTGTTGTATTAGTTTTAGGTGTATAGCATAAGGATTTGGTTACACATATTCAGGCTTCCCTGGTGGCTTAGACGGTGAAGAATCCGTCTGTAATGAAGGAGACCCAGATTCGATCCCTGAGTTGGAAAGATCCCCTGGCGAAGGGAATGACTACCACTCCAGTATTCTTGCCTGGAGAATCCCATGGACAGAGAGGAACCTGACAGGCTACAATCCATGGGGTTGCAAAGAGTCGGACATGACTAAGAGACTAACACTTTCTCTTTCACTGTTATATATATATATATATTCAGGGCTTCTCAGGTGACACTAGTGGTAAAAACCCACCTGCCAATGCAGGAGATGTAGAGACGTGTGTTTGATCCCTGGTGTGGAAGATCCCCTGGAGGAGAGGCATGGCAATCCACTCCAGCACTCTTGCCTGGAAAATTCCATAGACAGAGGAGTCTGGTGGGCTACAGTCCACAGGGTCATAAAGAGTCAGATGTGACTGAAGCGACTTAGCACACATGCACACACATACATATATTCACTCTTTTCACATATACGTTATTACAGACTATTGTTATCTATTTTATATATAGTAATGTGTGTGTGTCAATCCCAAGCTCCCAATTTATCCCCCCCCTACATTTCCCCTTTGGTGACAAGATTGTTTTTGAAATCTGTGAGTCTGTTTTATAAGTTCATTCATATCATTTTTTATCAGATTCTTCATATGAGTGATATCATAGGACATTTGTCTTTTTCTGTATGACTTACTTCTAAGAGCATTAAATTTTAAATGTTTAAAATGCATTTTTCTAATCCTGTCTTGACATCTCTCCATCCTGTAAACTCCCAGGTCGCCTTCGATGAGGCATTGGCCTGGATGCCTCATGTCCTCTAACCGGCCCTGCCGCACGCAAAGCACTGCCCCTTTGTGATCTGAAGGTCACCTTGTCCTGCAGCCCCAGTGTTGTAAACAGTCCGTTCAAGTTCTCAGAGACGCCGGGCTTCCGTCTGTGTGATAAATGTGCTTATTTGATAACAGGGAGTGGACCAGACATAAGTGGTTTTTAAAGAAAAGTACAAATTAGGTTTTTCTTCAAAACAGGAGGAGTAAGATAGGGCTGATAAAAAATGTGAAAATGGGTCCAGATTGTCTCTGATGCTCCCTCCCCTCTGGCCTTCACCCCATGGGTCTCCCAGGCTACCTTGGAAGCTCTAAGGGACTCCAGGTCACTAAAGAGCCTCCGCTTAGCACCTGTGCTCAGCCTGGTGGCCTGAGCACCACATTCAGTTGCATCTGTCCATCTCTATCTTCCACCCTGGTTGTCTGTCCTAATGGATTCTGTTGGGGACACCAGTGCCCAGGGGTCTCTGGAAGGTACATGCTCTCTCAGGCATCTCCTGGGGACTGCAATGCCTTAACTTGAAGGAGAAGTCCCTCCCAGCAAAATCCCTCTTTGGAGAGAAGGCTGGTAAAGGAGACTGGAGCAGCCTGCCAGGCACCTGCAGGCCACCTCCCTGCACACCTGGTGCTGGAATTGCATTGGTTTTCACAACTGCTTTGCTTCTTGGCTTCCCCAGCTCCCTGGAGGCCCAAAGCAGCTGCTCTCCCAAGGCGTTCCTACCAGGGAAGGAGACCCACCCAGCTCCAGCAAAGATGTCCTGTGAGTGCCCTTTATCTCTTCCAGATGCTTGCTACACATGGTTTTCTGAAGGCTGTGCTAAGCATTCTTTCTATTTATAGAAAGATAGAGGTGAGGCTAACCTGGCAAACTAAGAGGAAAGGGGCAACGGCTGCAAATACAGAACTTGGCAGCATCTGCCCAAAGGATTGAGGACGGGTGTTGGTGTGGTCAGCCAGAGAAGGGGTTCCAGTAAGTACAGGAGCCTGAGGCATCATTCATAAGCGTCATCCCCATGGTCCTATGTTGGGATGTCTATATATTCTAGGATCTGGGAGGCTTTCTGGCTCTCTCAACCTCAGCATTCCTTTGGGGGTAGACTTACTTTAGGTGGGTGGCCCATTCCACCAATTACTGTTTCTCTTTAACATCTGTCCCATTTCGTGGGGGCCCTAACCTGTCCTTGGCATTTTTTTCTTTTTTTCTGGCCACGCTTCGCAGAATGTGGGATCTTAGTTCCCCAATCAGGGATCAAACTCACGCCCTTTAAATTGGAAGTACAGAATCTTAACCCCTGGACCTCAAGGGAAGCCCCATATCCTTGGCATTTCTATAACATTCCCCACTCAACAACCTCAAAGCCCAGGCGTGGAACTGTGTTCAACCAACCCTCCAAGGATGACCCTCTCTTCTATAGGACAAGCCACTTCTCCTTCTGGCGTGGGTTGACTTTTCTCCTTTTTTTTGTTTTCCTTTCTAATCAATAGAATAAGGCAGTTATCTACATCAGAAATAAAATGCTTATGGGAATTCCATGGTGGTCCAGTGGTTAGGTTGGGGCTTCTCTGATAGCTTAGTTGGTAAAGAATCCACCTGCAATGCAGGAGACCCTGGTTCGATTCCTGGGTTGGGAAGATCCTCTGGAGAAGGGATAGGCTACCCACTCCAGTATTCTTGGGCTTCCCTTGTGGCTCAGCTGGTAAAGAATCTGCCCTTAATGCAGGACACCTGGGTTTGATCCCTGGGTTAGGAAGATCCCCTAGAGAAGGGAAAGCTACCCACTCCAGTATTCTGGCCTGGAGAATTCCATGGAGAAGTCCATGGGGTTGCAAAGAGTCTGACACAACTGAGGGACTTTCACTTTCCAGTGGTTAGAACTCTGGGCCTCCACTGCAGGAGGCCCAGGTTCTTCGATCCCTGGTTGGGGAAACTAAGATCCTGCAAGCCATTCAGCACAGCAAAAAAAAAAAAACTAAAAAAGAAACAAAGTGCTTGATCTGTCAATCAATGAACTGCTCCCAGGGATATCTCCTAAGAATAATTAGACCTCTCTCTGTACTCAATTAGAAAAAAAGGTGAATTTGATGCCCAAGCCACGGGGCAACTTTAGGAGCTGGAGAAACGTAAAGCTGTGTTTAGTTAAAATGCCCAGTTGGCATAGCCATGATTAAACACTTAAAGTAATTCTCCCCTTTGTACAGCATTTTGACTTCTTACATTTATTTGCTATTTTTAATTCAGTGGAGATTTCTTCACCAACCCAACAAGTCAAGTTGCGCTTCCTTATTCAGAAGTGGGGTTTTGAAGAGTTTGCTTGCTGACACAAGGGCTTTGCAAGGGCTAGGCAGGCTCCCTGGAGCACCCCCACAGGTTACACATAGGTCCCCACACTGGCCCATCCATCACGGGCCCACCAAATGACTTTCCGGGATATCAACTGAAAAAAAAAGAACAACCTCAGAGCTGAGAGTTTTGTTTTATTTGGCAGACACCCTGAGAACTTAAGCCCAGGACATAACCTCTCAGATAGCCCTGCGGGACTGCTCCAAAGAGGCAAGCGAGGAGCCAGGATACATAGGAGTTTCTGCAACAAAGACCAAGTAGTCAGAACATCAAAATATTGCTGCTGTTGTTGTTGTTGAGTTGTTCAGTCGTGTCCGACTCTTTTGCGACCCCATGGACTATAGCCTGCCAGGCTCCTCTGTCCATGGAATTCCCCAGGCAATACTGGAGTGGGTTGCCATGCCTTCCTCCAGGGATCTTCCCAACCCAGGGATCGAATCCTCGTCTCATGCACTGGCAGATGGATTCTTTACCACTGAGCCACCTTACTGTTAAGAACACCAGACATCTCAAGTTAAGAATTTAGCGCATGTCTATGCATGGGGAAGATGCAAAAGTCTGGGCTTGCTGACGTCATTCCTTGGTATGCCTTCAGCTCTCTGGGGCCAGAATACCGTGTTTTCTCATCCTGAGTCTCCTCAGGGTACTCCCTGGTGGTGGCTGCAGCAGCTGACTTCTAGCTGGGGAGGGGGTGCTTCCGGCCTCCATCCTGAGTTCCCTCAGGGCTTATGGTCTAGGCCGTAATGTGGTGGCTTGAAGATTGCAGCATCCTTGTTTACCAATAAGGCAGCAACATCTGTCATTCACAGATGCAGGGTTGCAATAGGCAAGTTCTCCTCACCACCAAGCCCCCTTTCTTCTGCAGGGTCCAGTCTCAAGACCCCATGTCACCACAGTGCTGTCTTCAAGGGCATAAAAGACAGGCTGCTTTGGACTTGTCAGTACCTGCCAGGGTCCAGGCACAATAGCCACAGGATGCCCGACTCCCTTGTGTTACCTACACCAGGATTAGATTTTTTTTTTTTTTGTATCTTGGCCCAATTTATTTATTTCTTTTTATTGTTTCCTGTGGCATACGGGATCACAGTTCCCCAACCAGGTATTGAACCCACAACCCCTGCAGTGGAACACAAAGTCTTAACTACTGGACCACCAAGGAATCTTCTGAGTCAGGGGAGTTAGCATTTATCAAGAGTGCTGGAGTAAAAAAAAAAAAAAAAAAAAGAGTTCTGGGGCTTTCAGAAATCTGCTGGGTTCATGCCATTTATTTTGGGCCACTAAAAAGAATGGTGCCCCCCTTTTTTCCTTCTACTGAGATATAACATACATACCATAAATTTTACCACTTAAAAGTACAGTTTGGTGGGCTCCAGTATACAGTCACCCCTCTGTATCCATGGGTTTTGTATCCATATCAGTTGTATGAATTCAACTGACAGTTGACTGAAAAAATTAAAAGAAACTATGTCCAGAAAGTCCCCAAAAGCAAAACTTGAATTTGCCAATGGCCAGCAACTATTTACATATCATTTACATTAAACTTAAATGGCTACCCAATCCAGTATTCTTGCCTGGAGAATTCCATGAACAGAGGAGCCTAGCAGGCTACAGTCCATGGGATCACCCAGAGTCAGACACAACTGAGTGACTAACACAATGCTATACTTATTTACATTGTATTTATATTGCATCAAGTGTTATGAGTGATCTAGAGATGATTTAAAGTATACAGGAGACTGTGCATAGGTTATATTAAAATAAAATATTACCTTATTTTATGTAAGGAACTTGCATGTGTGCTAAGTCACTTTAGTCATGTCTGACTCTTTATGGCCCTGTGGACTGTAGCCTGTCAGGCTCCTCTGTCCATGGGATTGTCTAAGCAAGAATACTGGAGTGGGTTGCCATTTCCTTCTCCAGGAAATCTTCGAAACCCAGGGATCAAACCTGAGTCTCTTAGGTCTCCTGCATTGGTAGGCGGGTTCTTTACCATGAGCATCTTCAAATTTGAGGATCTTAGGAGGGCCCTGGAACTGTCCCCCATTTAGATATGGAGGGAGACTAGATTCACAAAATTGTGCAACCATCAGTATGATGTAATCCTAGGATATCACTATCCTTTTTTAAATTTAATTTTTAAAATATTTATTTATTTAGCTTTGTCGGTTCTTAGTTGCAGCATGCAGGATCTTTGGTTTCAGCATGTAGGATCTAATTCCCTGACCAGTGATTAAACTCAGGTCCCCTGCATTGGCAGCACAGAGTCTTAGCCACTGGACCACCAGGGAAGTCACTAGCCTTTTTTTTTTTTTGATTCACATTTTTGGACAAGATCAATCTCATAGGCTGATTCGGCAGTAGGACTCCTTGGGCTTCTGTGGTTAAATTTAAGACATGAATGCCTCCCGATGGCACTGTTTTGAAGCTGTGTCTGGGTGGGGGTCATAAATTGAAGCTTGTGCATGCTACCTCTGTAGCCCCCTTTCTCTATAGTGCCCTTGCTTGCTAGTCAGGGGTGTGTGTACATCTGCATCTGGGTATGGGACGAATTCTACGGGAAATACAGATGGGCTGAACACCCTCGGTGAGACAGACTGACATATGGAGATGCCTTTATAAACCAGTCCTCACTTACACATACATGATTAAGGGGGGGGAAAAAAAGGCCTGAATGTGGTTTGGCCTCTCTGAATGGAAAAGTGGATATAAATCTTATTTCAAGTCCTCTAGTTACCGGAGTCTGGAGTCTCCCAAATGTACTCCTTCATCTGTCAGCCACCCAGGTCAAGGCATTTTGGTGGCTCTGAAAGAAAAGGGAGAAGAAAGGACCAGTGAGGGTGGAGGTCTCAGCTGGAAATGCTCCCAAATGTCCATAGGTGTGGAGCAGGGAACTATAGCTTCCTTGGGCCCAGGGCTCCAGAGGTTCCTTAGGTAAGCTGATGAAGGCACAGAAGTGCCTGCTGTGTGCAGCAACTCCATTTACTGCAGTCTTTACAACCACCTTGAGGGGCGTGGGGGTCGTTCATTCATTCCACCAACATATATTGAGTCCATACCATGAGCCTGATGCTGTCTGTACACACAAGAACATCAAGGCGTGGAGAAGCTAAGCAATTTGCCAAATTGAGGCCAGATCCAGTTGCTTAAGGAGTGAGGCTTGGGGGTCAGAAAGGAATGAATATGGGTCCTGGTTCCACTTCATTCTCCCCCTCGTGATGGTGGCCAAGTTTTACCTTTCTGGTCCTCAGCTTTCTCACCTGGAAATGGGTTAGTACTAGTATATATCTCACAGGACTGTGTTGAGAATTGAAAGAGATTATTATGTAGGGTGGATTTAGGTTGGCACACACTGTCTCCCACACTGCAGGCAGACTACCATCAGAGCCACCAGGGAAGCCATCCCCTAGAGAAGGAAATGACACCCCACTCCAGTACTCTTGCCTGGAAAATCCCATAGATGGAGGAGCCTGAAAGGCTACAGTCCATGGGGTCACAGAGTCGGACAAGACTAAGCGACTTCACTTACTTTCTTTCTGGCACACTGAGCACTCAGTGTGAGTTAGCTTTATTATTATTATTCCCTGAGGTCACACACAGAATCAGAATTAGAACCAGCCTTTTCCTTCTGTCGCCTGTGCCACCTCCAGAGCCACTGACCTCATTGAAAAGAAAGTGTTACTCGCTCAGTCTTTGTGACCCCATGGACTATATAGGCAATCATGCTCCTCTGTCCATGGGATTCTCCAGGCAAGGATACTGGAGTGGGTTGCCATTCTCTTCTCCAGGGGATCTTCCTGACCCAGGGATCAAACACGGGTCTGCTGCATGGCAGGCAGACTCTTTACTGTTTGAGCCACCAGGGAAGCCTTGGCCTCATTAAATTCTGAATCTTTGAAGGTCTGCAAAGGCCTTCCCCACTCAAGCTACCGTACAGTGATGGCCACTCTGGGGGGAGGGTGGGTGGGAAATGGTCCTCTCCCCCACTGCCCATGTGGGGAAAGGTAGCTATCCAGTGCATCTGGGCATTCTGACCGGCTCTTTCCTTCTCTAGGACTATTCTGGAATCCCTGGGAAAGGCTGGGAACATGGGCTCCAAGCAGACTCATCCCTGTGAGCCGGGGTCTGTCATCTGTCAAACGGGGTCAGCTCACAGCTGGCCTCACTTGCTCCCCACAGTGTGCATGTGATGACATGCTTGGGGCAGCAGCCACTTCCCGCCAAGGACCATCTTCTCCCAGTGCGAGATGCAGGGGTCTCACGGGCCAAGAAGACCCTAGTCCTTCAGTTGTGTCCCTGTGGAGGAAACAAGTCCCTGCAGGGCCTCGGTGCATCGCGTGCAGAGTACCGCAAGTGTGAGTTTGCTAAGGTTTGCCTCGGAGGAAGCAACAGCCCCGAGTGCAGAACTCTTGCACGGGGAGGCCCGGGTAACTCCTCTTTCCTTTATACCAGGCCGTGAGGGCCGCAGGGCAGTTTGTCTCCCAAGGGTCCCAGGTCTAAACCTGGTCGGATTGGGTAGGATCTATGGTGGCTGGGGGCGGGGTGGTGGCTGGGGAGTCCCCTCCCCACAACAGAGAAGGGCGTCTTCAGGGCCACCGCTGCACATGTGATCCCATCAACCCCAGGGGCGTCCCGCGACATGCGCAGGGCAGTGTAGAAACCGCGAGGAAAGGGAGGCGCGCACCTCACGGGTGCCCGGCGCCTCGCCGCGTCCGCATCTGTGCCTCCGGGGACTTGTAAGGCAGATGCTGGGGGCTGCCCCCGGCCCCTCGGCTCAGCCGAGCCCTGCCCCCGCGCGGTCCCCGCTCGGCACGCCCAACTCTCCAGCACCGCGTCTCGGCGATGACCACCACCCGCCTCTGCGCCCCTGGACGCGCGAGCCGAGCCACCTCGGCGGCAAGCAGCGCCGGAACTTGGGGGCGCGGTGAGTGGGGGCGGGGCGCCGGCGGGCGGTGGCCCCTGCCGGGTGTCTGATTCTGGCGCTAGAAGTCCTTCCCCGTCTCCATGAATCGGGGCTGTTAGGTCCTTCCCTGCTCTCCGGACTGGCTATGTCCCGGACGCGACAGGTCCAGACCTGGGACACCTCCCTCATCCGCGCTCGGGACGCGGTTTCTCCTTCCCTCTTCCTGGGGTTGAGGCCCGCGGGTTGGGCATTGCGGCGAGCGGGCCCCATGGTTTCGTTTGCTTTCTTACAGGCCCCCCTCGGCCCGCCTGGGTTTCGGTCCCGCCGCGGAGCGGCGAGAAGCTCCCGGAAGAGTCGCGATGGCCGTGGAGTCCGGTCGTCGGCTCCGGGAGCGCGCCCCGGGAGGAGACGAGGGGCGCCGCGCTGTCCGCGCTGTCGCAGAGGACGCACCACTCCCCGCGGGCGGCAGCGGTGGAGGGCCCGGGACCCGGTGCTTATGCGGGACTGGCTCCACGGCGGAGCGCGCTTGGTTCCCCGGCAGCGCGCCCCGCCGCGGCACCCCGGTCTTCTGTCCTAGCGCACACCCCACCCCGACGTGACTCGGGTGGTTGCAGCGCTCCCGCCCCGTTCCTGAGGGCTGGCGCCGCCCCCACCCGCCCCTCCGCGCCCTACCTGCGCCCTTTTCCTTCTCAGGTGGAGGACAGGGCCGGCGCCCAGTCCTCTGGAGAGAGACGACTCCACGGATCTGGGGCCTGAGAGACGCGTCTCTCGCCCCGGGGCCGGGTGGTTCGCGCAGGAGGAAGGACCGCGAAGCGGGCTCTGCCTGGGCTTGCCTGGGCTTGTTCGGAGCCGGGCTGCTTTCCTCAGTGGCCGCGCCGATCTGGGGTGATTTCGAGATTTTGCGGGAGCCTTGGAGCCAAACCCCAGGGAGGAGGAGGCCGGAAGCCTGCGCGACCAGTTCGCCGTCCAAGGATGGAGCCCAGGTAAACGCTTGCGTTCTCGGTCGATGTGAAAGTTGGTAAAAGAGGCAGGAGATAGAACAAGTACTTTAACAACAGTAAAGAGAAGCCTGTTGAATTGCGCTGCCTCAGAGTAGTAAGAAGAATGTCCAAGAAACAACAAAATGCTCTTTGATTTCATAATCTTGAAAGGATTTTTTTTTTTTTTTGGATTTTGCATGGCTGGTTATTTTTCTCCTCCTCAGTCTCCGTCGTGGGTGCAGGAGGGTTCATTGGTCTAAGAGTGGAAATGGGGACTCTGGTTTTACTGCCGCTGCTCAGCCACGTGCTATCTGAGCAAAGACCTTGACTTCCTGAAAGTGGGGGCATTGAAGCTAGGTCCCCAAGGTGGTTGTGACAAGTGCTTCAGTCACTAAAGGAGTGTTATATAAGAAGTCCAGCCTGCCAGTTCGTGTTTTAAAGAGAGGAACAGGAGACAGGGTTTCAAACTTCCAGTCCCGAGGGCTGTCTTCCTCCTCCCCATCCCCTTCTCTCCTTGCTTCCCACATCCCACCCCCCAGCTGGTGGGAACGCGGTCCGGGCTTGGGGCTGTGGGTCAGGATGACACTTCCGGGTCAGGATGGCACTTCCGGTAGTTCACCTTCCTGGTAGGCACAGGAGCCATGCATGGACGCCCCCCCCCCACCCCACCTTAGTTTAGGTGGATGAGGCTGGCACCGCATAAAGGACCTATGCCAGTGCCTTCACGGTTTCTGTGCTGCTGGGGCACAGGGAGCAAAGGGACCACATGCTGGGCAGACAGGCCCAGCCGCTAGCACCCCCAGCCCTCCATACACCCTTGCTGGTCTCCTGCGGCAGGAAGTGGCTGGGCGTCCTGGATAAGTGCCTGTGGAGCTCTTCTGGCCAGAAATCGTGTCAGGAAGGCAAAATGGCTCCCTGTGAGGTATGTGGGGCCAGTTCTGCCTCTGCCCCCAGGTCTGAGAGACCTCCACGACAATGGCCGCTCCCCTGAGCCGCTGTATGGCAGTGGCTGAGATGGGGGTCCTAGGGAGGAGGGGGTTCTCCTGTACTCCCTGTTATTCCCCTTGAAGATCTATCCAAAAGCACAGAGCTGATGGGGACATTGGCTGGTGCCCTGAGGCCACTGGCATCAGCTGCCCTGTGAGTTAGTGGCTTGTTTCCTGAGCTTCCCAACCTTGAGGACTGGTCAAGACAGTCCTGCTCCACCTGCCAATCCGTCTTTCTCTCTGGTCTCAAAAATTCCTTGGTTAACAGGCTCGGTGTCCCCAAGAACTGCACTTCTACGGCCCACCCCGTGGCACCCATCACAAATCAATGACGCTAAACCTAGACTGGCTTCAGGTCCTTCTCTCCACCGCAAGCCAGGCAGCACTTCCCATTGATGGTACAAGCAGGTCTTCCCCAGCCCTGAACCTGCGCTTGCAACTGGGCCGTGGGCTAGCAGGTACAGGAAAATGAAAGCACGCACAAAATGCCGCCCTTGGTTAGAGGCTGCTTAGCCTTGGGTTAGAGGAGGTCAAATGTAGGCAACAAGAAAATGACTTGTCAGCACCCATTCATTTACTCATTCAGCAAATATTTATTGAATCCTTGCTGTGTGCCTGCATCATCTAACACTGAAAATACCCCCTTGAGCCAGACAGGCAGACCCTTGCTTTGGTGGCACAGCTGATCTTCTGATGGAGGAAAGAGGCAATAAATGAACAAAATAAATATTTCAAATGTTAGGTCATGATAAATGCTGTGAAGGAGTTGGAGGGTGAAGTGCTGGGGAGGGGTGTTGTTTCGCTGGGAGGGTGAGGTTAAGTCAGTGAAGTGAGGGGAGGGTTTTTTTGAGGGGAGGGTTTTTTAGGTGGGAGGGTCAGCAAGTGCAAAGGTGCATTTGAGAAATTTACAAGGAAGCCAGAGAGGCTGGAGGTGAGTGGTAACTGTTTAAGTTGGGCAGGGCTGAGAATTTAGAATGAAATCCAAAGGGTGATGTTTCCCAGCCTTTGGAGGGTTTTGAGCTACAAACGTCATATGTTTTAAAACAATGGCTCAGGCTGCTGTGTAGAGAACAGACACAGGAGTGGCAGCTGGGGAGTACCTATTAGAGGCGATTCCTTGGTCCTGCTAGAGACCACAGTAGCTGCAGGAGGCCTGTAGCCCAGAGGGGATAGAGGCCATAGTTGTTGAAGGTAGAGCCAACTGAGTCTGTAGCTGGATGGACAGGGGAGGATGGGCAGGGGAAGAGACAAAAATGACTGAAGTTTGTGGCTTGCATGATGGGTGAATCATTTATGGAAGCGAGGAAAACTGGGAGGCACAGGCTACAAGGTTCTGATCTGGCTACAGTAGGTCGTCTGTTAGACACCCAAGTGGAGATGGTATTGGATGCTGGCAGCTGGAGCATAGGAGAGAGTTTAGGGCAGGGAAATCTTAGTGACTACCTAATACCTTGAGACTGGGTGAGGTTGCTGAGAGGGGGGTTTGGGGAGGCTTGGGGAGAGCTTGAGAAGGTAGAAAGGAGTCACCTTGGGAGATAGAGAGAGAACAGACAAGGGAAGTGACAGAACAATATGGCACATGGTTGATAAATATTTGTTGGGTGGATGGACACATGAAATGTAGGACAGCTGTGCAGTGCTGGGTACTTAAAGGCCCAGCGGGGGATGTAATAGGATTTTAAATGCACTGGGATTTCTGGGACTCATAGGGCTGGGGAGACACCAAGGCAGTCTGTGGAAGTGGAAGGGATATGATCTGAGCCTGGGAGAGCAGCCAGGATTCTGCGGAGAGGCAAAAGTAAACTGAAGGGAATGGCATTAGCAAAATTAGGAATGCATGAGGCATATTTAGGAGTCTGATGCATTTATGGCATAGACTGGGTGGAGAGTTCTTATGAAAGGGGGTGGGTGGGGAGGAATTGGCTGAAGCTCTTTGCCCCCCAGGGGTGGCTGGAGGACAGAGAGCCTGTCCCCATGCCCTGTCTTTGTCCCCAGGCCTCCACTGGTCAGATCTTGGGTAACCAGGCCGCCTCCCGCCACCCAGCCACAGTAGAGCGCCTGACAGTACATCCTCTGGTCTCTGTGAGGTAGATAGGTCGAGGAGATCAGGATCTTCATTTTTGTTGTTTTGATATCAATCTTGGCAATATTTTTTTGTTTGTTTCATTTTGTTTTGATTGACGTATAGTTGATTTACAATGTTGTGGTAGTTTCAAGTGTACAGCAAAGTGATTCATTTGTACATATATATATGTATTTTCAGATGCTTTCCCTTATAGGTTATTACAAAACGTTAAGTACAGTTCCCTGTGCTATGCGGTAGGTTCTTGTTGGTTGTCTATCATGATCCTCAGTTTTTGTTTTTGTTTTTGTTTTTGGCTGTCCTGGGTCTTTGTTGTTACATGAGTGCTTTCTCTAGTTGCAGCTTGGGGACTACTCTCTAGTTGCTGTGCTCTGGCTTCTCATTGCAGTGGTGAAACACAGGCTTTAGGATGCTGGGGCTTCAGCAGTTGCAGCTCCCGGGCTCTAGGGTGTGCGCTCAGTAGTTGTGGTGCGCAGGCTTAGTTGCTCCGAAGCATGTGGATCGTCCTGGACCAGGAATCGAACCTGTGTCCCCTGCACTGGCACGGGGATTCTTTACCACTGAGCGACAAGGACCTCGGAATTTAGGTCCCTAGGGAGTGGTGTGGGTGTAGGCTCCCCCAGAGCTCTCTAGCAGTTCCTGCCGAGTTTGTACTGGTGGCCTTTGCTGTCGGGGTTGCCTGTGTCTCACAGGAAGAAGACAGAGAGAGACACCCTGAGGAAGAGTCCTGGCTCCAGCACCCATAGAATCAGCATCATTTTGCTTTAGGCTGTCTGACAACCAGGGCTGATGTGTGTGTTAGTCAGGAGGACTGGTAAGAACTACTTTAAATCCCCATTTCAATGACAAAAGAGTCCTTAGGAGTGAAAGCTTTGGCTGGCTGACCTTGGGTGTCTGCTCCCATTCAGGGTCTGGCTGTAGATGCCATGCTAACGCTGCCAGATGCTGCAGTCCATTAGCAAGTATGGATCTTTTCTCTCCTTTCAAAGGCACCTTAGTTCCCCCTGGGACCCCAAAGTCCATGAAGCTCATGGCTTTTTAGTCAAGGACTTGCCTGCCAGGCCCATCTCCGTCATTGGCTGCGTGAATCTGCAAATACAGCTTAACCTGCCTGGGTTTTGGTTCCTCATCTGTAAAGCTGAGCTTGTGTTAGGACCTACTTCACAGTGTAAAATCAATTAGATAATGTACATCAACCATGCAACAGGGCACTGTGGTGGCTGTTAGGTATCAAGCATGTTTAATACTTTGACTAAATCAGAAGAAACTTCCTCTACACTGATAGAATGTAGTGAGGTTTTTGAAGTTTTTTGTTTGTTAGATTTTTGCATTGCAGATATCCCTTTCTTCCCCTTCCCCCAAATCACTGCTTTCCTTTTTGTTGTTGTTAACCAGTGTTGCAAATATTTAAGTGGAGCAGAATGCCTTGGGTGGATGCAGAAAGAATACTCTCTGCTCCCGCATCCTTTATATCCTTGGCTGTGGGCAGGTGGTAATGGGCTTCCCATGTAGCGCTAGTGGTAAAACACCCGCCTGCCAATGCAGGAGATGCGGTTCGATCCCTGAGTGGGGAAGATCCCCTGGAGAAGGGCGTGGCAACCCACTCCAGTATTCTTGCCTGGGAAATCCCATGGGTAGAGGAGCCTGGGGGGCTACAGTCCATAGCGTCACAGGGTCGGACATGACTGAAGCAACTTAGCACACACGCACCGGCATTGGTAACCGACCTCCAGCAGCTCCCATAAATGGCGCCCATGGTCAACCAGTCTAGTCCTGACCTCTACTGCCCTGTCATTTGATGATGCTCGTCTTGTCGCTTCCTGTCAGTGGTGCTGAGTCACTGCTGCCGGCCTCCCTGCCTCGCTTAGCACCAGTCTGGGCAGCTCCTGCCCAATTGCCATCACCTCCTCTGGACTGGCCCATCCTCCACTTGGCAGATCAGCAGCAGGCTGATCACAGCTTCCTATGAGGAAAGTGGGGTTTCGACACTCAGTAGATGGGAAAGTGGGCGGAGGAAAGGGAGGCTCTATCCAGAGGCGAAAGAGCTGGCCTGACTGTAGCGGGGGAGGGACGTCCATACTGGAGGAGGGGTGTTAGTTGACTTGGGCCGAATTGATTCCTAAACCTGATGTTAAAACATTTTCTGAGGTTGTCACATCATCTCACAATAAAATTATTTAAACTAGACTTGAAAGTGGGTGACTACTGTCGTTGTAACCCCCTTTGATTATGAAATCCACCACTCGTGATGGGGTGAAGCAGGTTTAAAATCCTGGCCCATGACATCAGCCACGGAGCAGTTCCTCCCCCATGATCACCGCAAGGTGAGTAATGGTTCCCAGAATTACCTGCCCAAACCCCAAAGCAAATTCAAAGCCCTTGCCTCCAACCTGGAGATGCAGAGAAACACTTCTTCATAATGTGCAGAGAAACAGCTGGTTGGGGGCCTGTGTTGAATTTTCTTTCCCTGGGTACCACCTGTCTGTCTTCTTTCCACTAACACCCACCTCCCTGATCAGGGGCCAGGCCAGTGGAGGGATGTGGGCTGGGATGTAGAGAGACTCTGCTAGGGTTAGCGGGCAGCTGTGGTAACCTTTTAGCAGGGGAGAAGGGAGGACGGACCCAGAGTAATATTTCTGACTGAGCCTACACCATGGGGCCTGATATGTCTCCAGAAACCCCACCACCACCTTGGCCCCCACACTGAGGACTGTCCCATCCCCTCAAAAGCCATTTAACCCCAGAATACTTCAGAAACTTCCCTTCAAGCCACTCCTCAGCCACATCCTCCTACACCAAATTAAAAAAAAAAAAAATGACAGCAAACCCTTTCTAGCCTCTCAGTCTCTCCTCTTTACCAGAGAATCACACCTTCTCCCAAACACTTCCAGAAATGCAAGCTCAAGTGTGTACACACAGTGCTAATTATGTTCATTTATGTGAATTGTTTCCATTTAAGCCTAATTACTGTACTAGAGGCTAGCACTTATCCTTAAATATGTGTCAAATTAACTTTGTTAGAAGGCGTGCTGAAGGCGGTGGAGAAATAGAAAGAACATTGTTTGGGATTGAGACGGTCCTTGTTTTACCCTCCATTTCCTCGGTGCTTTGCGGCAAGAATTTAACATCTCTCAACTCACTTTCTTGGAATAAAAAAATTCCCGTCCTGCCTTCCTCACAGAGGATGGCGTGGTTCACACATACTCCGTGATCCACCCCGTGTTCAAGGCTATGTGCCACAGCGGGCAAGACAGACCATTGCTGCCCACGTGGACTTTACGGTCCAGCCAGGACAACAGAAGGTGAATAAGTAATGCACAAATAGCAAACATTTGTTGAGTGCTTACTGCATGCCAGGTGCTGTGCTAAGCACTTTTCAAATATTACCTTATTTAATCCTTACAGCAAGGCTGTGAGAAAGCTACTATTGTACCCATTTAACATATGGGGAAACTGAGACTTGGCGAGGTTTACCTCCCTGGCACAAGTGTGGTTATGGCTTGAATGCAGGTAGCATGACTCAGAGTCTGCAGCTGTGATCACTCTGCTGCTTCCCCCACCCCCATAATGTGGGAAAGACTGCAGGGCATTCCAGAACCCAGATGGTGTGAAGGCACTTTTAAGATCCATGATCCACCACCTTAGCCCTCTTCTCGCAATCAGAAGTGAGTCCCAGGTCCCGTCCACACCCAAGGGGAGAAGATGGCATTAGGGCATGAGCACCAGGAAGCCACCCTCATGGGCCCTGAGGGATCTGTCCACCACCATTTCTTTCTTTTTAGAAAAGTACTTATTTTATTTATTTGGCTGCCCCAGGTCTTCACTGGGGCATGTGGGATCTTTAGCTGCAGGATGTGGAATCTGGTTTCCCAACCAGGGATTGAACTGAAGCCCCTTGCATTGGGAACTTGGAGTCTTAGCCTCTGGACCACCAGGGAAGTCCCCCACAACCATTTCTAATTCTATTTGTGGGCCTTTTTTCCTCATAGTTTCTTGTCATGCCAGCTATTTACAATTTTTTTTTTTAAGTTAGGACACTAGCAGCATTTCTGACATTTTTTCCTGATCCCCCTGGATTTTGAGGACCTGCCCTCTGGGCCATTCATATCGTCATGGCTGTTTCCATGGCTAAATGGTCCCAGGAATTTTCTGAAAGAGAAATGGAGCCGCGGGAGTTTGAGGCAGATTCAGCAGAGAGAGGGGCCAAGCCCAGGGAGGAATTCAGACATTTAGTCAAAATCTGAAGTTCACCCATCTCTTCTTGTTCCTTTATCCATCCATTTATGTGTCCCTGAGCCTGGCTCGCTTGGTGAGCCCCTTCTGGGTCATGTGCTCAGCTCTTCACCAGTCCCCTTGCTGCATCCAGGGCAGAATTAACAAGAGGAGAGGGTGGGATGCCCTCTGCCTGGGAATGTGGGCGGGGGAACCAGCCTGGAGTTCACTGTGGGGACAGGCGGAGAAAGGGAACAGTATGTTTCTTAAAGCAGAATGGATACTATTTTACCTTCTGTTGGCCAGATCATCACTCTGAAGATGCGAGGCTGTGTGTGTAGTGTGGAATCATGGCCTGTAGGCCCCAGCCTCAGGGCTCCAGGCTCTTTTATTTTTATTAATTTTTTAAATTGGAGTATAATTGCTTTACAATGTTGCACTAGTTTCTGCTGTAGAGCAAAGTGAATCAGCTATGTATACACATATCCCTCCCTCTTGAACCTCTCTTTCACCCCCACCCCATCCCACCCCTCTAGGTCTTCACCGAGCCCGGAGCTGTGCTCCCAGTGCTCTTTTTAAGTGTTGGCGAGTGTGTCCTGGAGCATCTCCACTTCTTCTCCTGCTCGGCATCCCTCACTTGTCTCTGCTTGGTTTTGCCAGTGAATCCAACTTCAGCAAACCTTTTCCTGCCATCTGAGTGGCTGCTTCTAAATTACTGTGGGGGATGAAACCCCCCTATATCTGATTAGCATTGTGTGTAAAGTGTTAGTCACTCAGGTATCCAACTCTTTGTGACCCCATGGACTGTAGCCTGCCAGGCCCCTCTGTCCATGGAATTCCCCAGGCAAGAATACTGGAGTGAGTTGCCATTCCCTTCTCCAGGGGAATCTTCCCAACCCAGGGATCAAACCCAGGTCTCCCGAATTGCAGGCAGATTGAAGAATGAGCTAATAAGTGGATCGCAAGGACAATTCTGCCCCCACCCTAAAATCAGAATAAGGGTGTGGGTGTCATTTGAAAACAAAACTTTGATTCACTGCTTTCATTTAATATTAGTCATATCATTTACTTGATTTTGAGTTTTAGCTAGCTGTAAAGTTGGGGTAACTAGGTTTATCCAAGGAAAGTATTGATTAACAGAAAGTACACAGTACTGGGGGTGCCAGTACATCCTGAGGAAGGGCAGGAGTTCAGGCTGCTCGGGAGCCTCTTCTTGCCCACAGGCCCTGGCCCCCTCCCTCTTCCTGTTGAAGTGAGTTCATTGATGACCCCAGGGACATATGAGTGTCCTGTGGCTGCTGTAACGGATGACCACAAACTGGATGGCTTAAAACAACAGCAGTGTATTCTCTCACAGTCCCGGGGGCATTTCCGGATGTCTGAGGTCTGCTCTGAGCACAGGCATTCAGCTAAGTGGACCACCCCCAGCCCCCCACCCGCTACCTCCGACCCACCTGGTTGTTAACAAGTGGAGCGTGCAAACTCTGACTCTGAGAGCAGGCTGAGGGTGCTGATGGATGATGCTTGGGGTGGGCACGGGAGCCTACAGCCAGGGCAGGTACTACGCCTCCCCCAGGAGAGGAGGGCTGACTGAGACTTGAAGGACATGTAAAGTCATTTGCTGAAGCTGGAAAGAGGGTGCCCAAGACAAAGAGGCTGGCCAAAAAGGCACGGAGGCAGGAGAGGCTGCAGAAGGGTGAGCAGAAGTTTCTGGTGTGTGATCTCAGGGAAGTCTCCCCTTTCCCTGCCACCAAGACGCAGTCTTCTTGAGAGAGCTGGTTTGTGGCTGAAATTTACAAATTAGAGCTTCATTCTTTTGGCTTAAGCCAAACAGCAAATTTATTCTCTACTCAGATGCAAAATCCCCTGAATGGGCTGAGTTTCCTGCCCAGCCAGCCAGTTGCGCGTCTGATTCTTCTAACGACAGGGTTATTAGCTCAGTGGATCAGGGATCAGGCATGGTTTGGGGGCGTAGGTGAAAAGTGAGCCATCAATATGTGGGGACAGGAGCAGAGTGGATGGACTGGGGTCCACAAACATCCCTCCTTTATAATTCTTATTTGGCCAGCCTTGAGCTAATCTTTGGCTTCCCTAGTGGCTCAAAGAGTAAAGAATCTGCCTGTAACGTGGGAGACCTGGATTTGATCCCTGGGTTGGGAAGATCCCCTGGAGGAGGACATGGCAACCCACTCCAGTATTCTTGCCTGGAGAATCCCCATGGACAGAGGAGCCTGGCAGGCTACAGTCCATCGGGTCACAAAGAGTCAGACACAACTGAGTGGCTAAGGACAGCACAGCACAGAGCTAACCCTGGCTTGGGAAGATCCCCTGGAGTAGGAAATGGCAACCCACTTCAATATTCCTGTCTGGGACATCCCATGGACAGAGGAGCCTGTCCATGGGGTTGCAAAGAGTCAGACACACTGAGCAAACACAGGTGGTGTGGTGGGTGAGCTGTCTGACCATGTTGGTTCACTGAGTTCTCCTACCCGGTCTCATAAACAACCTAGATCCTGAGCCTTCTCTTTGGGCGTGGGGAGGTGGGTGGAGAAGTACGTTCCTCCATTAATTTACTGCCCAGAGCAGTGAATTAATGTCTGCTTGGCTTCTGTATCTCTTCCACTCTCCCCGCTGCAACCCAGACCCCCAGTTAACTTCCAGAGTCCAGATTCAAGACTGGGTCTTCAGGGAGCTGCTCCCTTCTTATGGAAACCAATAGGGCAGCATTTCTATAGCATCCGAGTGACTTTTCCTTTTAACCCACTGGGTATACTGGTGCTGTTTGCCTTCGCACCTGTATATTCTTTTTTTTTTTTTTAGTTTTTAAAATAATTTTATTATTGAGGTGTACAATATTATGTTAGTTTCTGATATACAATATAGTGATTCAGAATTCTTTATATTATACTCCATTTAAAGTTATTGTAAAATACTGACTATATTCCCTGTGCTGTACAATATATCTCTGTAACTTATATTTTTTACATAGTAATTTGTAACTCTTAGTCCCCTCCCCTATCTTGCCCCCTCCCCCTTCTTTCTCCCCAATGTTAACCACTAGTTTATATCTATGAGTCTGCTTCTTTTTTGTTATATTCATTTGCTTATTTGTTAGATCCCATATATAAATGGTGACATACAGTATTTGTCTTTCTCAGTCTGACTTCCTTCACTAAGCGTAATATCTCTGGTTCCATTTGTGTTGTTGCCAAATGGGAAAAATTGCATTCTTTCTTATGGCTGAGTAGTATTCCATTATATGTTTATACACCACATCTTCTTTATCTGTTCATCTGTTGATGGACTTTTGGGTTGCTTCTGTATCCTGGCTGTTGCAAATAATGCTGCTAGGAACATTGGGGTGCGTGTATTTTTTTGGATTAGTGTTTTTCGGTTTAGGGGTATATATACCCAGGAGTGCACTTGCTTGATCTTATGATAGTTCTATTTTTATCTCTTTTGAGGAACCTTCATACTGTTTTCCATAATAGCTGCACCAGTTTGCATTCTCACCAACAGTGTGCAAGAGTTCCTTTTCCTCCACATCCTCGCCAATATTTATTATCTGTGATCTTTTTGATAGCCATTGTATGAGGTGGTATCTCTCGCCTGTGGTTTTGATATGTATTTCTCTGATGATAGTGATATGGGGCGTCTTTTCATGTGCCTGTTGACCATCTGTGTGTCTTCAGAAAAGTTATCTATTCATGTCTTCTGCCCATTTTTAATTGTGTGTGTGTTTTTTTTTAGCTAAATGAGCTATTTGTATAGTTTGGACATTAACTCCTTATTGGTTATATCAGTTGCAGACATTTTCTCCCATTCAGTAGGCTGTCTTTTCACTTTGTCAGTGGTTTGCTGTGCAGAAGCTTTCACCCCCAGAACTGGGGATGGAGAGGAGTGAGAGGTTGAACGGTGGTGACAATGCCTGCTCCAGACCAGAAACTGATTGGACATGGAAAAACCAGATCTCGGGTTCTGTGGGTCTGAAGTGGGGTGCATGAAGGTCAAAATGGCAGTTCAAGGAGGCTGGGCCTTGTTCCAGTTGCAAGCAGACTGGGTGGAGAGAGACACTGAGTCTAGAGGTGTGAGGGGGGAGGGGTGGAATGGGGTGTGGGAGACACATTATAACCGAGCACAGCTTTCCTCCACGTTGTGCACCTCGGGGTGAGCAGTGGGTCCAGAAGCTCATCTTGGTCTGGAAGACCGTCACGGTGACAGTCAACTGCTCAGGGAGTGTCGCAGGAGACATGGGGTGTCGCGTCCTCAGCCTCCTTCCCACCCAGGCTGCTGGCCTGGCTGGGCCGTCTTTGTTCCCTGTGGTTGTCAGAGAGAGCTGCCCTTGTTCACTGTCTCTGCCCTTTCTCTGTGGTCTTCGCAGAGTCTCACCAGGGCAGCTTTCTGGGGTCTGGCGCCCGGGGTCCAGAGTCCCTGCAAGACGGCTGTGCAGAGAGCCCTGAGCAAGCAAAGTGTGTTCCCACGAAAGAGAGCCTGGACACCAGATAGTCAGTTCTCAGTCATCTTTTTTGCATGTTCTTTTAAAATTATAAAATTAATAGTAATGCTCATAAAATGTCAAACAGTTCAGGAACTTCCCTGACGGGGTCCAGTGGTTAAGACTTCGCCTGCCAATGCAGGGGGCACAGGTTTGATCCCTGGTCTGGGAGCTAAGATCCCACATGCCTCCTGGCCAAGAAACTGAAACATAGAACAGAAGTGATAATTGTAACAGATTCAATAAACAGTTTAAAAATGGTCCACCTCAAAATAATTTAAAAAAAAAAGTCAAGCAGTTCTGAGATAGATGAAGTTAGTGAGTTGGGCCCCCCCACTTCCTGAAGGTGGCCACTGTCAGACTGGGCTTGGTCCTTCGCACCTGGACTGTCGGCTGAGCCTCGTGGTAGAAAAACCTCCAGGAATGTGATGAGCCTCTGTCTCTGCTGGACTCATATCCAGACCCTCAGCTTCAGGGTCTGCAGCTCAGAGCCAGGGTCACCCCCAGATGCCGGGCGATCAGCCCAGCTCCAGTCTCTGGGGGCTCACCACGCAGGAGTGACTCTCTGAATCCTGCTACTCAGGTACCCCCAACCCTCAGCCTGTCTGCAGAGGCAGGGGATGGAGTCTGGCTGGACTCAGCTCGGGGTGGGGGTCTCGAGCTTCTCAGCTCCCAGCTTCCCTCAGCCCTCTGCCTTCCTGTGAGGTCCCCATCCCTCTGCACTCTTGGACGTGTGGCTCCTGGGTGTCCCACTGGCCTGGCAGGTCAGGAACGCAGAAAGACTGCTTTAATGGGCAGGGCTCTTATTTATTTGGGCGCGACAAATCATGTGGAAGGTCTCTGATGCCCGGAAGCACCTGCCACTGGTGAGGTTGTGCGCTGTGACCATGAGGACTGCCACCACTCCCTCTCCATGGCTTCCCTGGGAGGCCTCTGCAGCTGCACAGTAGGAGTCAGTTCTGAGGATAGGGGCCCTTGGGCTGGGGCAGCCAGGCAGCTCGCCCAAGCTGGGGTCTGTACCTAGAGTTGCCTGCAAAGATACTGACACGTGATCACTGAGCCTGGCAGGTGTCAGGTGGTCCTCTGGGCTGAGGACATGTCCAGTGATTAAAGGTGACCATTTGTCCAGGACTTTTAAAGACGAGAGGAAAGTCTTTTTTGTGGTATTAGAACTATTTCCCAGTCCCAGCTTTGTTGATATTTGGGGCGGTTCATTCTCTGCTGTGGGTCTGTCCTGTGCAGTGAGATGGCATCAGTTTGCCTGGCCCGTACCCACTCGTTACCAGTAGCATCTCCACCTCCGCTTGTGACCACCAAAAAGGTCTCCAGACGTTGCCAGATGTCCCCCGCGGGACAGACTCGCCCCTACTGAGAGCCCCTGGACTCGAGGACTCAGATTGGGCTTCCAGCGATCACTGCTTTGGCATCATGAGCTGCTTCTCACTCGGGTGCAGTTTTCTTTGTTCCTTTTCCAAAAGGCTGACCTCATCGAGCTCATTTGTTTGTTTCGTTGACTCACCCAGCTCTAACCACAAGAGCCTTCCTACTTTGGGGGATCCCAAATGACTTATCATGGGACTCTGTACGTAAATCTAAAAGATTCTTGTCTGCTAAGTTGGAGGCAGACACTTCTCTTTTAGCTCTGCTTTGGAAGTCCTTCCCTCAAGGATTCAAGGACATAAGGGGCTCCTGCTGAAGATTTTACTGTGAGCACCCTTGTAGTTCAGTTTTCTGAAATCGTCAAGCATTTTTCTCCCATTCATTTGGGTCTTAGCCCAGTGACTAGCATATGATCTAAGGGCCAGAGCTGTCTGGAGTTGGCCAGTGCTTGGGAGATTTTCTTAAGGCCTCTGACCTAGGACTGGCTGGGGAGGAAGGCAGAGGAGGAGCCAGGAAGGGGAGGGGGAGGATGAGGAGGAAGAAGGAGGAAGGAGAGACAGGTTCCAGGTGGACCCACCCACCCAGAGTCACACCCCAGTGCTGTGCATCCGGATCCTTGGGCAAGGCCTGGCCTGTTGGGGGCTCCTCTTGAGGCCCTGAGAAAGCTGCTGCCTTTGAGGTGGGGCTGCAGAAAGCTCAATGTAGCTTTGAGGACTGATGCAATCCTGAGGCCAGAGACCACGCCTTCTACCCACTTGGTGAGCGAGGCTGTAACCCCGAGGAAGAAGGCTGGGTTCTGACTGGTCCTCTCTTGGGCTCCTTTTCCTGCCTCACTGACTCCTTAGGGAATGGATTCTGGTTTCCAAGTGGGGGCTTTAGATCTTTGCCTTGCACTTGAAAACTCTAGTTATCGGAAGAGCTCATGTGCCCACAGCTCCCCTCTCGGGCGTCAGTGCTTCTGTTCTGCTGTGGCTCCCCGAGGTTCAGCTCGATTGGCTACCTCTGAAGCACGCAACTGAACTTGAACAGCAGTTGGGATGCCCAGGCCCACCCAGCTGGCGCCACCTGTGGCCTCACATTCAGCCTGTGCGGAGAGCTCCATGCTTGCTATTGACTTGGGCTGGACCGGCCAGAGAACAGAAGGGACCAGAAGCTAGATCTGGCTGCCAAGTCCTCTTCATCCTGTATGGCAGGACGCTAGCCGGCTGCACCAGATACCACCAGCCCCGCCAACTGTGCCCATCCACCCCCGGTTAGCACACGAAGCCAGGACCTCCTCTCTCAAACCAGACAGTCAGTACGCCAGGTGCTCAGGGATGCTTCCTGAAGGGCTGGGGCCAAGAGGGGTTAGTGGGTCTGTGTGCACTCAGAGCAGAGTTTCAGGGGCACCCTGTATTCCCTGGGGCTCTTCTCCCTGCCCTCACCTGTGCCAGCTCTGAGTTTTCTGGATTCCAGCCTCCGCGGTAGCCGGTCTGTCAGCGGCTGGCTGAAAGCTACTTTCCCAGAATAGCCACTCAGTGGGAAAGAGCAGCCCTGGAATTTGACCCTGACAATCCCCGCGAAGGTCTTGCCCAGGCCTCTGGTCCCACCTGGCTCCACCTGTACCCATCACCTGGGCACTGTTGGTGGGTGTAGGGGCTGGTTTTCTTCTCTCTCCTCCTCCCTTCTTCCTCTCCCCTTTTGTCCTTTTCTCTACCAGCTGTAGATTTAGAATCCCGGTGACTCAGGAGGGATGTCCCAGTGCTTGAGAGGCTGGGCGGGTGGAGGGGGTAGATCATGTGGGGGCAGAGAGGGGAAGGGACCCCGGGTGCCAGCGCCTCTCTGCAGATGAATGCACACCCAAGGTAGGGCCTGGGCACTGGCAGCGAGCCCAGGCCCAGAGGTGGAGGCGAGCCCGGCAGGTCGGACAGGTGGAGCGAGTCCAGGGGCTTCGGGGCCACAGCTGAGGGTCCCATGCCCCGTCCTCCCTCTGGCCACAAACCAGGTAATCCATCTTTTTATCTTTTCTGCTGTTTTAGTTCACTGTCAATTTCAGGCAACACTTACGACTTGGGGGAAAAGAAAGCCTTTGAGATTTTCGAGGGAAATCATGAGTTTGTTTGGAGAGTACTTGCCGTGTTTGTATGTGGGAAACTTGGCCTTGGCCTCAGAAAAACACATCTAATTGTCTGGACACATCGAATTGTCTGGTCCTTGGTTCTGAAAAGCAAGTTTCTTACAGAGCCTAGATTGTTGTTGTTGCTGTTGTTCAGTCCCTCAGTCATGTCTGAGTCTTTGCAACCCCATGGACTATAGCCCGCCAGGCTCCTCTGTCCATGAGATTTCCCTACCCAGGGATAGAATCTGTGGTGGATTCTTGACCACTGAACCACCACAGGAGCGCTTAGATCCTCCTTATGGAAAAGGAAAACAGCCCACCTAACCACAGCAAAGCCTTCCACAGGCTCCTCATTCACAGTTACAAAAAAAAAATCCTGTTTCTGGACCTTGCTTCCTGATGTGCCATTCAGCATCCAGGCTCCTTGGGCTTCCCAGGTGGCTCACAGGTAAAGAATCTGCCTGCCAATGCAGGAGATGCGGGTTCCGTCCTTGGATTGGGAAGATCCCCTAGAGAAGGAAATGGCAACCCACTCCAGTATTCTTGCTTGGGAAATCCCGTGGACAGAAGAGCCTGGTGGGCTAGAGTTCATGGGGTCACAAAGAGTTGGACACAAGTTACTGACTAAACAACAACAAAGCGGATTTGGGCTAGGAGCTGCCTCATGCCAAGTCTCGGCTCAGGAGCATGAAGAGCGCTGGGCTCCTTCCAAAACTCAAACTTACATTACAGCCCTTGGGCAGAGTTTTATTTTGAAATTGTTTGAAGTTTCACATCACCTCTCCTGCTAAGATGGACTAGACTTGTGAGAGCCAGTATCCAGAGTTTTCACTCACATTTTATTTAGTCCGGAAGTTGTCCCCTTAGTCTTTGGGGTTGTGGCGGGGAGTGGTTCTGGCTTGAGGGCAGGCAGGGAAGAGCACAGATCTGAAGAACAAAGCCAGGACTCTCAGCCGGAAATGGGGACTGGTTTTGTCCTGTTTGGCATCATTGAACTTACGCACTGCTTCCTCTCAGCAGTTCGGGAACATCACCCAGGTGCTCAGAGCAGATGCTACATTTGTCTCAAATTGCCCTTGCACTTTGCAGGGAGAGGACACAGAAGCTGCTTCTGCTGTTGAACCTTTTGTAACATACACATTTTTTGTTAAGTGGTTTGCCCTTTTTTTTTTCAATTCCAAGGTAATTTGTGGTGTTCAAATTGCTTAGATAATGGAATATATCGGTTAGGATTCCTTCTTCTGTAAGTATGAGAAAACGCTACTCAAAATGACAAATGATAAGAACATTAAAATTTTTATAAAACATAAGTGCAGAGATAAAGGAGCTTTGTGATGGGTTATGTATCCAGGACTCAACAAGGTCAAGGAGTTAAGACTGTCCCTATTTCTGCTCTGCCATCCTCCACATACTGACTTGTCTCCCTCCTGCCTAGCTCTTCCTGGGGTCTCTTATTGTAAGTGAGGAAACTTTTCCCAATGCCCCCTGTCCAGCCCCAGCCAATCGGTGGCAAGGAGGAGGGGATTATTGTGATGGAATTCTTGAGGCCCATGTGACCAGGAGAGGAGGGTAGATAACCTGCATCAAATCAGGGTCTGTGAGCAGGTGGAGAGAGGGTGTGAATTTGGGGCAGTATTGCCACATCAAAAATTTACATTTATTCAGATTTGTAACTGATTTGGGGGGCAGTAACTCTTGCTCCTAAAACACATGTATTTTTTTCAATACGCAGTTCTTGATGCAAGAGCAGTTTAGGTAATCAGGATATCCACACTTAGCCTTTTACCTCCTAGGAGGCCCTCTTCCTTAAACATCTGGGCCAGTGGTTTTTAAGAGTTTGAGCTTTTCTCCTTTAAAAAAAAAAAAATATATATATATATATATGTATGTATGTATGTATGTATTTTTGACTGTGCTAGGTCTCCATGGCTGCTTGGGCTTTCCTATAGCTGTGAGCAGGGGCTACTCTCTAGCTGCCGTGTGTGGACTTCTCACTGTGGTAGCTTCTCTTGTTGTGGAGCACAGGCTCTGGGGCACAGGCTCAGTAGTTGTGGTGTGCAGGCCTGGTTGCTCCAAGGCATGTGGAATCTTCCCTGACCAGGGATCAAACCTATCTCCTGAATTGGCAGGGCGATTCTTAACCACTGGACCACCAGGGAAATCCTTCCTCCCACTTTTGACATCACTTTGAAATGCAAGAGGACACTTAGGGCTGGTATGAAATGTCTTGGATTCCTTGCAAAGCTTTGCAGAGGAGTGTGTGATGCAAAGCGGTGACTCTGAGTACCTTGCTTGTGCCACCAGGCCGGGCTCTTACAAAGCACTTGTTCCTGTGGTTCAGAACTGCTCACAGTTATGATTTTGCTCACAGTTATGTCTGTGATTTCCTCCCCTTATCTATCTCTCTCACCAGGAGTCTCCCAAGAGCCAGGACATCCTCCCCATTGAGTCTTCAGCACCCAGTGCAAGTAATATGTTATGGGTGGGTTCATGAAGGGGACATTCGTGCTTTCTGAAAGATGCGCTGTGGAACTACAAAGGTTTCCTGAGTGAATTTCCACATCTCCATGGATGGAGAACGGGTTCTGCTTTCCCAGGAATGGTAACATTCAAGAGCCTTGTTCTCAGAATCCACTTTGTCTTTTAATGCTTAAAATTTAAGTGCTAGGAACTTAAAATGCCGCTGGTGAAGATGACTTCTGGTTTTCTTGTATTCTGGTTCTCTGTATTTTCTTATATTCCTGGTTCCCTGGGCCAGCAGCTCTAGCTCTATAGCAAGATGTACTGGGCTTGGGGCTCAAAAGGGCCCCTGTAAGAAGAAGAGAAGGGTGGCACTAGTGGCAAAGAACCCACCTGCCAATGCAGGAGATGTGGATTCGATCCTTGGGTTGGGGAGATCCCCTGGAGGAGGGCATGGCAACCCACTCCAGTATTCTTGCCTGGAGAATCCCCATGGACAGAGGAGCCTGGTGGGCTACAGTCCATAGGGGTCACAAAGAGCAGGATATGACTGAAGCGACTTAGCACACAAGCAAGGAGAAGAGAAGTGAAGCATCATCACAGCTCTGAACGGAACTCCGGGCCTTTTAAACATCTTGTGTCAATGCAGCAGAAGCTCGCCTGGCAAGTGGACCAAAGGCGTTTCAGTAGAAAGGAAAGTACATTGAAAAAGTATGTTCACATGGGTCGTGACTTTCCAGTAAAGTCTGATTCCGTGAAAGACTGCTAACTTGGTGTATTTTGTAAATTTCATGGAATGCAGTCAGATTTGAGGCACTGACTGACTATTCACGCTAGCCTCCTGTCTCTTTTGGAAAAGATTATTCCTCAGGTCCTGGCCTCCTGTCTCTGGAAGATTGTCCTCTCCATCTGAAAGCCCTGACTGATCCGGTGTGGTGTCTGGGGTGGGGATGGGGGTAGGGGAGTGAGGCAGCCTTCCTAGGTAGACCCCTTCATCAAGGTTGCTGCCTAGATTCAGAAAATGGGGTTCTGCATGGAAATCAGGGGGTGGGGGCTGCTTAGCAGAGGCTGGTGCATCTAGTTTGGCTTGGATACCCCCAGGTCCCCCATCTTGCTTTTTGGAGCCATCTTTTTTTTGGAGGTTTGCTGCTCTGAGCAGCTTGTATGGTCTTAGTTCCCCCCCACCAGGAATCGAACCCAGGCCTGGACACTGAAACCTCTAAGTCCCAACTGCAGGACCACCACGGAAGTCACTGAGGCATCTTTTCTTCCCAGACTGTTTCTGAGCCTGAGGGTGCGCTGGACCTGGATCTGACAGGCCTCTCGTCTCCATCCTTCCCACACTCTGTGACACCTGCTCTAGACCTGTGCCAGGGATGAAGACATGCCCTGTCCCCGTGTAATGCACAGCCCTCCCACCCTCAGTAGGGTGGGACTGCAGCTGGAGAGTGCCCCCACTGGCCAGGTGTGCCCCTGCCCCTTGGTCTACACGTAGTCATCTTCACAGTGGGAAGCCTGCCTCTGCTTCCAGTTTCCAGGGTCCTCTGCTGGGCCAGCCCAGGCTGGGAGCCCAGGGAGGGGGAGACTCAGACCCCTCTTGTCCCTGTGCTCACGGGAGGGCATGGTCACTGCAGGAAGTGCCTTTGGCCCCTTCCCAGACTTGCTGGATCAGAAGCTCCACTGTGGGGCTGGGAATCTGCCCCTTTCCAAGCTCCCAGGCAACTCTTACACACAGGAAAGCCGGTGCCCTGACCTGATGAATGTGTTCTGCCAGGACTTACCTTGGGGGTAGAATTGGATATATTTGGGGCATTTTTCCCACACTAAAAAGATAATGCCTGGCTTGCTTTTATTTTTTTAATATTTATTTCTTTGGCTGCACTGGGTCTTAGTTGCGGCTCACGGGATCTTTGATCTTCACTGTAGCACGTGGCACCTTTGGCTGTGGCATGTGGGGTCTAATTCCCTGACCAGGGGTCAAACCTGGGCCCCTGCGTTGGGAGTAAAGAGTCTTAACCAGTGGACCACCAGGGAAGTCTCCTGCCTTGCTTTGTTAGAATACAGACATGTTCACCTGTTTGGGGGCAGAAGACTGAGGTAAGCAGTCATTCCATCAGCCCCACTGGACATTTTGTAGCCAAGAAAGGATAAGCCTGTGTGCCCTCCTCCTGCAGCGTGTATGTAGGATGCTCTCCCAGGGGCTTTCTCCTCTCCGGCAGAGAGATTCCTCTGGTTGGGGAGCTGCCTTCCTCTGTACCCCCTTGCCTGGAACACAGGTTTCTGGGACTTCCCTTGCTGGGGTAGAGAACACCCGCTGCATGTATCCCCCCTCCCACACCTTGGGTGGTCTGCATCCAAAGCCGTGAGTCACGCAGTCTTCAGGCCGCCTCTCTGTGATGGTCAGTTTGAGGCGTCTGTGTGAGCAGGCTATGGGACCCAGGAACCGAGCCAGACACTAGTCTAGGTGCTGCTGTGACGTTTTGCAGGTGGGTCATCATCCACCATCAGTTTACTCTGAGTGAAGATCATCCAGGAGAGTTGGTGGGCCTCATCTTTTGGAAAAGAAGGCCTTAAGAGCCCAGCTGGGACCCAAGAGGAAGAAATTGTGTGGTTGGATGGCAGTACCTGCTCTGGCCCAGGAGTCTCCAGCTTGCTAGGCTGCCCTGCAAACTTCTGCCTGGCCTAGCAGCCCCTGTGAGCACATGAGCCCACTCCTTGATTCATCCATATCTCCTCTGTCAGAACTCTGATGGATCCACTCTACACTGTGCCCGGGATCTGGGAGCAGTCACTGCTGCTTTATTTTTTTTTGGCTGCGCTGGGTCTTTGTTGCGGGGCAAGGGCTTCTCTTATTGCAGCGTTTGGGCTTAGCTGCCCCCCAAGTCATGTGCGATCTTAGTTCCCTGCCCCCGCGGATCAAACCCACATCCCCTGCATTGCAAGGTGGATTCTCAACCACTGGGCCACCAGGGAAGTCCCCATGAATTTTAAACTATTGTCATTTTCTAACTTCTCATCCAGGGAAGTGCTGGCTTGTTTTTCCTCCTGATCAGTGTGGGTCGTGGGCCACCCCTGCTGGGATCTTTGCGATCTCAGCTTTCTCCTTCATCCTCTTTCCTCCCCTCCCCATTTCTTTCTCTGCAGGTTTCAAGCAGAGGCAGGACAGGACTGCCCCCTGTCATCGGCGGGGCCAGCTGTGAGTGTTTCTTTGGCAGTGTCTTAGCTGGTTGTTGTGAGTAATAATGCAGGAAGCAATCAGCAAGTATACTGCCCTAGAAGTGCTGCACGTTGTGGGCCCAGGAGGGAAGAAAGGGGCAAGACGCTCGAACCATCATGGGATGCTGGGACAGGATGTTGGAGGCTTTGCCCTGCCATGGCAGCTGGTAAGGGCTGCTGGGGAAGCAAGCTCTTGGGCCCGTGGAGCTGCCTGCTTATAACTGTTGGAGGAAAAAGGTGCACAGGCTGGGCCATGGATGGTTTCTGGCTGGGAGGAATTTGCACGTAGGAATGATAATTGCTAGTGTTTATGGAGCACTTACTATGTATGAAGCCCTGCATCCTAGGGCTTATGTATTATCTCAGGAGCAAGAATCTGTTGTTACCCTGCCTTTCAGAGAAGAAGCGGAAGTACCAAGAGCAAAAGTAACACAGGATGGGACTTCCCTGGTGGTACAATAGTTAGGGCTCTGTGATTCCACTGCAGGGGGCACAGGTTTACCCTGGCTGGGCAACTAAGATCCCACAAGCCACATAGTGTAGCCAAAAACAATAATAATAATAATAAATTTTAAAAGTAACAAAAGATGCAGTTGATAGAAAGGGGAGCCAAGCAATCTGGCTCTGAACTCTGTACTCCTAACTGCAGGCTCGTGTCCTTAGAGATGGGCCTGTGATGGTGTCACTGACCTGTGGGGACCCCCTTTGCCGAGTGATTTGAATGAGAACACCCTGTACTCTCTCTCTCCCTGCATGAAGCAAATTTCAAATGCAATCATATGCTTCGGAAAAGGTACCTGTGTGGGCATTAGGAGACGTGTCTGCCTTGGGGAGAGTTTTTCTTTTCATCTGAAGCCAGGCCCAGGAAGTTGATGGGGAGGAGAAGCTGGTGGTGTTTTCTGCGCTAGTGGCTGATAAGAAGGGTTGCTCCAAGGGAGCTCAGCTGAGATGAGAGTTTGGTTCTCCGGGTCCCACCAGTTCCACCTACCGATGCCAGCTTTGGGTCCAGCGAGCTGTGAGGCCTGCCAGATTACCATGGCAACAGGAACTGGATCCAAGCCGCTAAAGGATGGAGAGCCAAGACAGCAGTGGCTTTTTCAAGTCTTGGATCACCAGGCACACCCCATGGCCTTCAGCAAGCCCGGGATAACCCAACAGCAATACAGGCCCTGTGTATCCCCAGAGCCTGCCAAACCAGCTTGGGGTCCTTGCCTTCCTGCCATTGGTATCTACTTGCTGACACTGAGTGGTGAGTTCCCCAGTTCACTGTCCAGCTGATTTTCCCCATTGTTCTCCAATATAGTACTTATAGGAATTCACCCGAATCCCAGAGGCAAAGCCACGTGCCAGTGGCTGACTCCTCTGACCCCAATGACTAAAGTAAGACAAGCCTCCAGGGTCTATGAAGCGATGGGTACTGTTGATGCAGTCTGAGGACAGCACCTACTGTGACCGGCCCTCCCACAGCCTCTGCGTGTCGTTTGCCGCTCCACTTCCAGCCCAGGGCACCTCCCCTGCTCTTGCCCACCCAACTGGACCCCATCTCCTAGCTCTGTCTTGTCTTTCTTTGTGCTTCTAAACGCTGGAAGGGAGAGGAGACTATTTCCATTCTGACCACTTTGTAAGAGTCAGAAGGGCCTTAGAATGGATTTCTGGGATTTGAAATTGAACCTTGGCCTTGACACACTCTGCCTGATAGCCCCTCCTCCAGACTAAGCCACTCCTCTCTCTCTTATTGCTGAAGAGCAAAGCAGGCAGCCAGATCTGTTCCCGTGGGAATGGTCCGGTCCTCCTCTGCTCAGCTGCTCAGCGGGCTGGCTTCAGAGAGGATCCCTTTGTCATGCACACTGCACTGGCCACGCCTGCGGCCGCCTGGCCACAGCTCCTCTCTGCTCCCCAGAGCCTGTGTGGGCTGCAGCAGAGCCATTGCATGCCTGGGATGCCGGCTGCAGTGATAGAGCCGGCCCAGAGCCCTCACGGGAGCTCTGACCAAGACAGCATTTGGGATCGATTATAAGCCAAAGTCTTTACATTTTTCCTCCCAGTTTTAGGCTGAAGTAAAGAATGCCTGCCTTCTCCAACCACCAACTGATCTGGGAGCTTGAACTTCTCAAATAAAGGTACCAGACTCCTCTGTCCATGGGATTCTCCAGGCAAGCGTACTAGAGTGGGTTGCATTCCCTTCTCCAGGGTCTCCCGCATTGCAGATGGATTCTTCACTGTCTGAGCCACCGAGGAATCCCAAAGGGACCACAGGTTTGAATTATGATTTAACTAGACTGTTAATTTGAGTTCAGGTAACATCATTTGCAAAGTAGCCTTTTCCTGTCTAGCTCTGCTTTTAGTTATGCCAGCAAAGAGCATCCTTGGTGGCCCAGTGGTAATGAATCCGCCTGCAGTATAGGAGACCTGGGTTTGATCGCTGGGTCGGGAAGATCCCCTGGAGAAGGGGATCAGGCAACCTACTCCAGTAGTCTTGCCTGAAGAATTCCACGGACAGGGGAGCCTGGCAGGCTACAGTCCCCGGGGTCACAAAGAATCGGACACGACT
The DNA here is from genome assembly GCF_014754425.2 of Oryx dammah. Taxonomy (NCBI): domain Eukaryota; kingdom Metazoa; phylum Chordata; class Mammalia; order Artiodactyla; family Bovidae; genus Oryx; species Oryx dammah. Next base: position 36,222,597 of record NW_024070205.1, on the reverse strand, counting down.
TAGCGACTAACACATGCAGTTATGTCAGCACAGAAACATGATCTGCTTCTCACATAAAGGTCACTTATCTGTGACCTGTCTCAGATAGAGATCACCTGTAGACATCCCTGGATGATCATTCAGGAAACAAACATCAGGTTGTCCCCGCTTCTGTTTGTCCCTGCTTCTGTTTGGGTCTCAGATAAAACTGATGTCTTCATGGCAGTTGAATTTACTCCTGCAGTCTTTAGAGCGGATGGATAGAATATTTCTGTCATCTTTATATCTGATGGTAACAGAAGACATGTACTTGGATATTCATCTAGCTCTTTATCTCCTCTCCTGTGGAGGCGTGAGGGGGTGGTGTTGGCTCCACAGGAGTGAGTTTAGAATAGACTGGTAAAGAGGGCTACTTCCCTGTCTCTGTCTCTCTCACCCATACAAACATACCTGCATGCGCATACACACACATGCACTCATGCACATTGGCCTTGAATTTGGGGAGTTCGGGGTCCTTAAGTTGAGTATGTTCGGCCCTGGGGCAGAGTGCACTTCTTTGGGAATGAATGGGCAAATCCTAGTTTGTAGCTGGTGGGTTGGAGAGAGGGACCAAGAACTTCATGACTGGACTTAAGTTTGGAGGCAGGTAGAGTTAAATGCAAGTTTTATGTATTTTGGGGAAAGTATCTGTTCTTCTTGACTGAGGCAAAGTGTAAGTTAAAACATACATTTGGTTAAAATGTATATGCAGGTGTTTCTCTGGTGGTCTAGTGGCTAAGACTCTGTGCTTCTAAGGCTGGAGGTGCAGGTTTGATCATGGTCAGGGTACTGGGCTCCCGCGTGACATGAGGTGAAGCCGAAAAAACAAAAAAACAAAATAATCACTTAAAAAAAAAAAATATATATATATATATATATGTCAGCCTATATATTTAATAGCCATTTCCTAGTTTCAGTATTGTCCTACAGTTACTGAGAGAAACTGACTCAAAAGTATATAGGATCTCTCTGTATTTTTTTTTTTTTGCAATTTTCTATAAATCTATGGTTATTTCAAAATAAAAAGTTACAACATATATTTGACTAAATGCTGTGTGGTGTCCTCGATTGGATCCTGGAACAGAAGAAAGACATGAGTACAGAAACTGGTGAAACCCAAGAAAGATCTTTTAACATTTACCAATGTTAATTTCTAAGTTTTGATAATGGTTATGTAAAATGTTAACATTTAGAGGAAACTGAATGAAGGATATGAGGGAATTCTCTTTGCAACTTTTCTGTAAATCTAAAATTATTCCAAAATTTAAAGTTTATTAAAAACAAAAACATATATGTATGTATGTATGTATGTATGTATGTATGTATGCATGCATGCACACATATGTATTACATTTATATTTAAACACATCCACAAAACCAGTGTCCTTAAAAATACACTTTCTTTAGGTGAAGCATCAGATGGTGCCTCTGAGGTGAGGCAATAATTAAGGGCCCTTTCAACAAATGAACTGCAAGGTCATTTAGTTCCCTAATTTGTCTGTATGCCCACAGGGACCCTACACAGCTCTTAAAACCCAATAGGAACCTGAATTCTCCCCTCTCTGAATCATACGTTAGGGAAAGTTCATTGTAGTACAATCTCATTTTGCAGATCAGAAACTGAGGCCCAGATAAGAACTGATGTAATTTAAATTGAGATTTCCTGGAATATTTAAAACCGAATTTCTTACTTTTTCTGTTTGACCAGCCTGCACTTGGACACGTACAAAATAATCTATGACTGTAGCCTTTATACGTTTAGGGGAGGAGGGGCAGGTGGGAAGGAAATAATCTTTGCCACTCTTTTCTGGGGCTCTCTCTCCCCAGGATCAGTGGTTAAAATTGGTGGGTGTGGTGAGGAATCTGGTCAAAATGAAAGCTTTAATTCAGCACCTAGTCCATGCCCTACACCAGGCAGGGTGCTAGTAGGGATGCCCAAGGACTAGGGGGCATTGGAGGAGTTTTGCTCCCCAGCAGCCTCTTCTAGCAGCAGCTGCTGGATCCTTGGGAAAACCACTCACCCAACTAGATGCAGTCAGGGGCTCTCCTGGTCAGTGTGAGTCGTGAGCTCAGGGTGCAGATAAGACATACTTGCAGTTTGCTGGTCCCAGTGCACACATTCAAAGGGGGATCCTGTCACTCTGGCCCCCTGGATCCCCCAAGCTCCCTGGTCCCATCCTGCCTAAGTGTTCCTGCCATCCGAAGAGTTGCCTTGTTTTCACTAGACATGAGTTCACCAGCGTCCCATTTATTGTTTGAAACTCACAAACTAAATGATATGCCTACACAGAGGAAGGAGGGGTTCCCTCACTCTTCATCCCCTGCATCTCTCTCTGGACACTACCTGGAGCCACTTTGGACAAATCCATCCTTTGCTGGAACTGGAATTGCCAAAGTAAACAGCCAAATACATAGGCCCTTGAACTCTTTAACTAAGAGGTGCCTTGTGCCCCTTTGGTGTTTCTGTAGTAATTGTTCAGGCTGGTACCTCCTCACTCCATCCCCAGGATCCTGAGGCATCATTCCAGAACAGAGCATCAGGCCTTAGTCTAATTTCCGTAATGCACAGAAATCACAGATTATCCTGTCTCTAAATGACAGACTTTAAGGATTGTCTTTTTCTATTTGAAGTCACTGCTAAAACATGGAATCCAGATAGGAGAGAAGAGATGAAACTATTAACTTTTAATATAGAAGCCATCTCGCCCAGCTTATGGTCTGGAAGCTTCCACGAGGCTCAGATCTGAAGAGGCAGGTTATCTGCTTCTTGGTGCTGGTGACAAGTCAGTGGCTCCTGGTGAGGTTGCTGTGCCCTGGACACTGGCCTCGCTCCTCCCTTTGCTGTTCCCTGAGAGCCAAGGCAGCTTCAGGATATGCAGTCTGTACAGTCATCACAGGACCCTGTGCTTAGCAGGGCCTGCATCTGGGGTATCACCAGTGTAACTTGGTAATGACTTTGGAACAAGGACCTGCAATTTCACTGTGCACCTGGCCCATGAATTGTGTAGCCACTTTTGTCTAACACCTGCCACAAGCCTTCAGGCTGGAGGTCATGAGGACTCTGTTGTCCCACGTCAAACTCATGACCCGGTTTGGGATCAGGACTTGGTGACCACTTTCTGAGACAGCCTGGCACAGAACAGGTGCTGCAGCAAAAGATGATGACCGACCCACCCAGAGAGTCAGGGCGAGGGAGGCTGGGTGGGACCAGAATTATTCTGGCTGAACCCAGGGCCTCTCAGGGGACACACGCAAATACAGAACCTCGGTCCAGTGCTTGGGGCTGCCTCTGACAGTCATAAGAAACTGGTTCATCAGAACTCAGGAATGTTTCTTGTTTTGTGACTTGTTTCTGCTTGGGGATTGTGTTACTCTGCTAGGGCTGCACTAACAAAGAACCGCAGAAAATCTGTCTTCTCACAGTTGCAGAGGCTGGAAATCCAAGATCAAGGTGTCAGCAGAACTGGTCCCATCTGAGGCCTGTCTCCTTGGTTCACGGATGGCCCTCCTCTCACTGTGTCCTCACATGATCTGTGCCTGCCTGTGACCACACCTCCCCTTTTTATGAGAATCCAGTCATACTGGATTAGAACCCACCCTGATGACCTCTAACCTGATTACCTCATTAAAGAACCTATCTCCAGGGACTTACCTGGTGGTCCAGTGGGGTCCCAAGTTCAGTCCCTGGTCAGGAAACGATTCCACCTGTCACAACTAAGATCGAAGATGCCGGTGCCACAGCTAAGACCCGGTGCAGTCACAGATAAATAAATACTAGAGGGGAGAAAAAACCCAGTCTCCAAATTCAGTCACATTCTGAAATCCTAAGGCTCAGGACTTCAACTATGGGTTTGCAGAGTGGGGTCGGGGTGGTGGTGACACAGTTCAGCTCATCACTGAGATTTTTCTGAACACTTCAAAGCCAAGTTTTAATAGCTTAGCAGTATCTTTCCCGTCTAGAGATGCACTCTGGGGCCTGTTCTCTGTCCATAGGAAGAGGCAGCGAAAGACCCAGGAGCCAACAGAACGTAGCCGTAGGAGATTGCTCAAGGGCATGGGGCGTGGTCACTTAGTACTGGCTCTCAGAAAGATGCATAAGAGTGATCATGCACAGGGCAGGGACCATCTGTGCCGGAGTCCTGTGGGGCCTGAGCCAGAGGGGTGATGGGAACCACAGGACTTGGGTCAGAGATGGGAGAAGGCTGGCAAGCTCAGGGTGGGGGCTGTGGGGTAGGGGTTGGAGGCGGAGTTGTGTAAACAGCACTGGGTGGGGGATGGGGGATGGGGGGCGGAGCGGGCATCCCGGAGGCGGGGCCAAGTTTGTAAAAGTGGTTCCCAAAGGGCAGCCTGGGAGCTTCCTAAGCCCTAAGACTCTGACTCCCCCATCTTGGGTTGGACGTTGGTATCTACATACTTAGGAAGTTCCCCAGGTAGGATGTAGGTGAAACAAGATTGGTCGTGAGGCGATAATGGTTGAAGTTGGCTCATGGCATCCGGGGGATTCGCATATACTTTTGTACATTTTGAAATTTTCCATTATAGAAAGTTTTTTTTTTTCTTTGTAAGAAAGAGTGGGTGGGGGAGAGAAAGAGAAGGGCGTGGGGGATCAGAGAATGAGAACAGGAAAAAAGTTGCCAGGAGGTTCCGTTCAGTTCAGTTCAGTCGCTCAGTCGTGTCTGACTCTGCGACCCCATGAATTGCAGCGCGCCAGGCCTCCCTGTCCATCACCAACTCCCAGAGTTCACTGAAACTCATGTCCATAGAGTTGGTGATGCCATCCAGCCATCTTATCCTCTGTCGTCCCCTTCTCGTCCTGCCCCCAATCCCTCCCAGCATTAGGGTCTTTTCCAATGAGTCAACTCTTCTCATGAGGTGGCCAAAGTACTGGAGTTTCAGCTTTAGCATCATTCCTTGCAAAGAACACCCAGGACTGATCTCCTTTAGAATGGACTGGTTGGATCTCCTTGCAGTTCAAGGGACTCTCAAGAGCCTTCTCCAACACCACAGTTCAAAAGCATCAATTCTTCGGCGCTCAGCCTTCTTCACAGTCCAACTCTCACATCCATACATGACCACTGGAAAAACCATAGCCTTGACTAGACGGACCTTTGTTGGCAAAGTAATGTCTCTGCTTTGGAATATGCTAGCTAGGTTGGTCATAACTTTTCTTCCAAGGAGTAAGCATCGTTTAATTTCATGGCTGCAATCACCATCTGCAGTGATTTTGGAGCCCCCCAAAATAAAGTCTGACACTGTTTCCACTGTTTCCCCATCTATTTCCCATGAAGTGATGGGACCAAATGCCATGATCTTAGTTTTCTCAATGTTGAGCTTTAAGCCGTTGTTAACCTGCCCTAGTTAGGACAAAGATGGAGGGAGGAAGCCCTGTATCTGCCCCTGGCTTCCTCTGACACGTAGGAAGCAGCGCCTCCTGGTGGCAAGATGTGCCATCACAGCCGGGTCAGGACGTGGAGTCTGGATCCAGGACCCAAGTGTATCCCAGGGATGAAGGCAGAGGGGGAATGGAGACAAGCCCTGGGAGCAGCCTTTGGACTGTGGTTATATCGTGACCCCTTTGCCCATCTACCTGCCTATAGACCCAAAGATGGAAAAAAAATACATGGATTATATAGCAAATATACTGTAACATGGGCTTCCCGGGTAGCTCAGCTGGTAAGGAATCCGCCTGCAATGCAGGAGACCCCGGTTCTATTCCTGGGTCAGGAAGTTGCCCTGGAGAAAGGATAGGTTACCCACGCCAGTATTCTTGGGCTTCCCAGGTGGCTCAGGTGATAAAGAATCCATCTGCAATGTGGGAGACCTGGTTCGATCCTGGGTTGGGAAGATCCCCTGGAGGAGGGCATGGCAACCCACTCCAGTATTCTTGCCTGGAGAATCCTCATGGGCAGGGGAGCCTGGCGGGCTACAGTCTATAGGGTTGCAAAGAGACACGACTGAGCGACTAAGCACAGTGCATAGTGTAACATAATTATCAAAATAGTTGATAAAACCAAATTTGTTAGAGTGATACATGTGCCCCTGGACTTCCCTTGTGGCTGAGACAGTAAAGAATCTGCCTGAAATGTAGGGGACCCGGGTTTGATCCCTGGGTCTGGAAAATCCCCTAGAGAAGGGAATGGTTACCCACACCGGTATTCTTGCCTGGAGAACTCCATGGTCAGAGGAGCCTGAAAGGCTACAGCCCATGGGGTCCCAAAAAGTTGGATATGACTGAGTGACTAAGACACACACGTATGTGCCTCTATTAGCACGTTAAATATGATCCAGCAGCAGCTGGCCAAGTAATGACCATAATTTAAAAGTAGTGATGAGCACGAGTGGTATTTTGAGAAAACTGCAACTTGATAGACAGCATCTGTGGTTTCTGTTGTTGGCACTGCTCAAACAAATATACAAAACACCAAACTCCTGGGCCTTGTCTTCCACGTTGGTAAGTAAAGGACTTGCTCAATTTCTGTGGGAAGTTGATGAAAACAGACTCACCTGGTCCCCTTCCAGGTTACTGCCCCACAGGTCCTGTGGGGTCAGATCCTTGCCCCTTGCCAAGGGGCCACTGTGTGTCCCTTGCCAGGACTCCGGCGACTGTCATCTGGCTGCTCCGTTTGTCCCACAGACATTGACTGAGGACCTGTTGTTTGACAGACACCACACACAAGGCCAGCCAGGTCTCTCTTTATCGAGTGTGTGTTCTGTGGAGAAACAGGTGTTGAGCAAGACAGCATAGCTTGTACATGCTCAACATTTAGGTCCCATGTTCCTATTGAATATATGTGTAATATATTTCCTGTCTAATTGAGATTTAATGCATATTGATAATTTTCGTTTAATCCCATTTGTTTTAAAGCTGTTTTCAATCAGTTTAGCCCATCGTCCTCTTTTATACAGCCAGAGAAAACCCCTGGAAGACTGTGAAGGGCTTCTGGGAAGGAGACATGCTCATAGCTTTTATTTCCTCCCCAAGCCCACATTAAGAGTCACTGCTTATTCACGGCAGCATTATTCACAATAGCCAAGAGGCAGAAACAACCCAGGTGTTCATCAACAAGTGAACGGATAAGCAGAATATTCATCCAATGCGATACTGCTGCTGCTGCTAAGTCGCTTCTGTCATGTCCGACTCTGTGCGACCCCATAGACGGCAGCCCACCAGGCTCCCCCGTCCCTGGGATTCTCCAGGCAAGAACACTGAAGTGGGTTGCCATTTCCTTCTCCAATGCATGAAAGTGAAAGTGAAGTTGCTCAGTCATGTCCAACTCCTAGTGACCCAATGGACTGCAGCCTACCAGGCTCCTCCATCCATGGGATTTGCCAATCAAGAGTACTGGAATGGGTTGTCATTGCCATCTCCGCGATGGGATACTACTTGGCATAAAAGGAAATAAAGTGCCATTACATGATACAACATGAGGAAACCTTGAAGACATTATAGTAAATGAAATAAACATAGAAATGACCACCTGTTGTCTGAACCCATTGATGTGAAAGGTCCAGAAATGGGAACTCCTTAGAGACAGAAAGTAGATATTGCCAGGGTTGGAGGGAAGAGACAATGGGGAGTTATTGCTTAAGGGGTACAAAGTTTCTGTTTGGGGTGATGAAAAAGTTTTGGAAATAGTGGTGATGGTTACAGAATCCTATGAAGGTCATGAATGCCACTGAACCACATACTTCAACATAGTTAAAATTATAATTTTTATGACATCAAAAATTTTAATTTTTCCACAATAAAAAAACACAATCACTGCTGAAAGACATCTTTCTGGTTCCACTGACTCATCCTCCCACTTCTAGTTTATAGTGCCCAGGGCTCCCTCTGCAGATGTTGGTCCCTGGGAGCTCTTAGGTCTCATGGCTTAACCACCATCTTTACCCTGACTGCCTCCAAATTTCTATCTCCAAGTAGGACCTTCCACAAGTAGGAGTGCTTGGCTTGTCCAATAGGAATCAAAGGCATCCAGAACTGAGCTCCTTCTGTTGCCTCCCCATACCTGCCCCCTCTAGGCAAGAGCAACTCTGCCCTTTCATCTTGGAACTCTAGAATCTTCCTTGACTCCTCATTTGCTCACACTCACACCCGACCCCTCCACATATCCTATCATCTCTGCATCTGGAACTACACATCCTTGATTTCTGCTTCCATCACGCCTCATCTCAATGACACAGTAGCCCCTAAGCCAGGCTTTACTCTGTACATGGAGCTCAGAGCACCCCTCTTCTCAGCTCTCCAATTGCTCCTCCTGTTCTTAGTCTAGAACTAGTCTTAGTCTTTCCCAGCATCAGGGTCTTTTCCAATGAGTTGGCTCTTTGCATCAGGTGGCCGAAGTATTGGAGCTTCAGCTTCAGCATCAGTCCTTCCAGGGAATATTCAAGGTTGATTTCCTTTATGATTGAGTGGTTTGATCTCCTTGCAGTCCAAGGGACTCTCAGCATCCAAAAGCTGAATTCCTCATATTGACTGTGGGGCCCTCATGATCTGTTTGCCCTCTGATCCCCCCTCCAGAGGCTCCTTGCTGTTCCCTGAACACATAGGCTGTGCCCCTCCTCAGGGCATTTGCATGGACTGTTTCCCCTGCCTAGAATGTTCTTCCCCTGGGTGTCCCAGGACACTCCCTCACTTCTGGATCTTGTTCAAATGCTGTGGCATCAGGGAGATCTTCTCTGGATACCTGTATAATACATTCCCTTCACCCTCACTGGCATGCCTCCACCCTTTTATTTACTCTTCTCTCCCATACTAATCATCATTGAACATTATGTATTTGTTGGTTGTTGATGACCTCCCTCTTGCCTAACAGGAAAACTCCTTGAAAGTGGGTATTTTGTTTTGTTCAGTGTTATATCTTCAGGCAGTTAATAGAAGCTCAATAGATAATCTGTGGAATGAATAAATCACCGCAATCTCTTGATTCACTGAACTTTTAGCATATTCTTGAAGTAATACTTATTGAGGAAGATTAAAAAATCACTTGATATTTTCATAATTGCTCCATTTTACAAAACAAAATCCTAGGTGAAAGGGAGGCTCTGGGCTAATTAATGCTTACATGACATCCCCAATTCTTCTTTGCCATCCTTGAACCTGTTTTCCCTGTACTAGTTGCTTTAATTAGTCAAGGCAGAGACCAGGCTGCTGTAACAAGAGCATCCCACCCGCCCTCCCCAGTAGCCAAGGGCTCCAAGGAAACATGTTTATTTCTCTCTCACATGCCAAGCCAGTGGGTGACTCAGCAACCCCCTCATTCAGGGACCTGGGTTCATACCATCTTTCTTCTCCACCATCTTGGAAGACATGTTCCTTGTCTGCTTGTTGAAGCTGTGTGGCTGGCACCTCAGTGTTCCAGTCATAGGAGGAGGCAGGAGCTGGAGGGCATGTGCCATGTTTTAAAGTCCACCCTAGAAACAGCACAGCAGCCTCATTCTCATTTCATTGATGAGGCCTTGGGCAGATAACCATACCTCTTTGCAAGGGATTATGGGAAATGTAGTCTTTGGCTGGGTGGCCATGAGCCCAACTGCTGGTCAGTTATTAAGAAAGTAGCTGCCATTGGCTCCACTTTAGAAGAGTGGAAACTGAAACTAGGAGAAGTTAAATAACTTGCTAAAAGTGACACATAGTGACTTTTGGCCTTCTGGCCCCAAGCTCAGGGATCTGTCTACAAGCTCCAACGTCCCTTATTCACAACAACCCTTTGGCTTTTCTGTCCTTATTTTCTGAATGAGACACTGGGACTTAGAAAGATTAAGTAGCCCCTTCAGGTCATGTGGAATATTTGTTTCTATTTATTTGTAACAGATTACACCAAATTTGTTGTTGTTCAGTCCCTAATTTGTGTCCCCAACTCTTTGCAACCCCAAGGACTGCAGCCAAGAGGCTTCTCTGTCCTCCACTATTGCCCAGAGTTTGCTCAAATTCTTGTCTGTTGAGTCGGTAATGCTATCTAACCATCTCATCCTCTTGTCACCCCCTTCTCCCTCCCTCAATCTTTCCCAGCATCAGGGCCTTCTCCAATGAATCAGCTCTTTGCATCAGGTGGCCAAAGTATTGGAGCTGCAGCTTCAGCATCAGTCCTTCCAGTAAATATTCAAGGTTGATTTCCTTTATGATTGAGTGGTTTGATCTCCTTGCAGTCCAAGGGACTCTCAGAGTCTTCTCCAGCATCAATTTGGTGGCTTATAAAACAGCAAGTTATTATCTTATAGACCTTTCAGGTCAGAAGTCTGTCATGGCTCAAGTGGGTCTTCCATTCAGGGTCCCACACTCCAGCGTTAATGGCTGTGTTCTCAGCTTGTTCAAGGATTGGCTGAGTTCAGGTCTCTTTCATCCCTAGTAGCATTTCACAGGCCCTCTCATAAGAGAAGACTCTTGAGAGTCCCTTGGACAGCAAGGAGATCCAATCAGTCAATCCTAAAGGAAATCAACCCTGAATATGCATTGGAAGGACTGATGCTTAAGCTCTAATACTTTGGCCACCTGATGGGAAGTGCTGACTCATTGGAAAAGACTGTGATGCTAGGAAAGACTGAAGGCATGAGGAAAAGGGGGTGACAGAGAATGAGATGGTTGGATGGCATCATCCACTCAATGGACATGAGTTTGAGCAAGCGCAGGGAGATAGTGAAGGACAGAGCCTGATGTGCTGCAGTCCATGGGGTCACAAAGAGTTGGACATGACTGAGTGAGTGAACAACTCACGCCATCACTGCTGGCAGCTGGGTCCTCATGCCAAATCTCCCTCTGATGGAATCTCCCTCACTCTTCAGTGCTTTCTGACTTCCTCTCTACTCTTGGCCAAAGAAAACTTTCTGCTTGTAAAGGGTTCAGGCCAACCTGTATCATCTTTGTATCTTAAGGGGCCACCTGACTTAGCTCGGGCAGCTGTAACAAGATACTGCAGACTGAGTGGCTTAAACAGTAGACATTTGTTTTTCAGGGTTCTAGAGGCTAGGAGTCCAAGATCAAGCTGCCAGCAGATTCAGTTCCTGGGGAAAACCTGCTTCTTGGCTTGTAGACAGCTGCCTTCTTGCTATATCCTCACACAGCGGACAGAGAAAACTCTGGTGTTTCTTCCTCTTCTTCCAGAGGCACCAGTCCCATCGTAGGGACTCTATCCTCACATCACATCTAAAACTAATCACCTCCTAAAGGCCCCGCCTTCTAATATCATCACATTCAGGGTTAGGGTTTCAGTATATGAATTTGGTGAGGTGTGGCAGTTGGAGGGAGTGTGAACACTCAGATCATAACAAACCTTTAATTCCATTTTCAAAATCCCCTCAGAGGAATACCTAGATTGGTGTTTGATGAAATGACCAGGGCTTAGGAATCAAGTGGGAGCATTTTTAGAATTCTGCCCACAAACATGGCCAGAACTGAGCAGCAGGACTAGAACCTGGGTCTTCGACTAGGAGAGAGAGACCTCACTCCTGGTGCCAGCAATGTACTTTCAGTCACTCCCACCTGCAAAGTGAGTCCCCAGGCAGAGGTATAAAGGAAAGTAAACATTCCCTTTAGTGATTCATCTATTTTTTTTAAGGTTTTTTTTTTTTTTTGGTAGACCATTTAAAAAGTCTTTCCTGGATTTATTACACTATTGATTCTGCTTTATGTTCTGGTTTTTTGACTAGGCATGTGGGATCTTAGCTTTCTGACCAGGGATTGAACCTGCAGCCCCTGCAATGGAAGGTGAAGTCTTACTCACTGGGCCGCCAGGGAAGTGCCCCCACTATTCTTTAATTTGGCCCAGGCATCTGGGAACCACAGTAGTGGTCACCCCGGGAGCTTCTGTGGTATAAGAGCTTGGCAGAGGCAGGGTTATCAGGGCTTCCACAGGCAGGAGGGCCTGGCGCACAGCAAGCTGGCGGCAACAGCTTTTAGACCTTGGGGTAAGGAGGGGAAGGTTCAAGGTAATGGGGACAGAGGGGTGATGGTTTAAACACATTTTCCTGAGCCCTGAGGGTCTCTTTGGTAGGAAAATATACCCACCAGCCATGCCCCTTGAAGAAGAGGCCCCTGACTGTGAGACAGGCTGGGACCTGGGAGCCTTAGCTGCAGTGTTTGCACCTGGACAAACTTTTCCTCCAAAACAAAATACAAAGAAACTATAAGGGACTAAAAATAATTGTGCATGTAGTTATAAACAAGAAGATACAAAAACCCAACTGCCAAGTCTGAAGAGCCAGGGAGCAAAAGCAGGCTGATTTGCACCCCACTCCAGTACTCTTGCCTGGAAAATCCCATGGATGGAGGAGCCTGGTAGGCTGCAGTCCATGGGGTCGCCAAGAGTTAGACATGACTGAGTGACTTCACTTTCACTTCACTTACATGTCCCCTGCATGTAACACCACCAAAGGGCTGGGCAAACCAGGTAAGCCACCCCTTTGGCCTCCCTCACCCCATATAAGGAACACACCCTCCCCTCACCCCATATAAGGAACCCTCCTCTCACCCCATATAAGGAACCCTCCCCTCACCCCATATAAGGAACCAGCTTGCCCCTTCCCCTGTACCCCCCACAGAGAGCGAGCAAGCAAGGGAACCTGTTGCTTGTTCTCCATCGCTCCTGCTACACCAGACACTCCAATAAAGTCTTGCCTGAATTTCTTGTCTGGCCTCTTAACAACTTCTATTGATAAGGAGGCCAAGAACCCTGGTCAGTTACAACTGCACAACTGTGGCTGGTCAGCTTGCCCTGGGTTTCCATCTGTGTGGCTCAATGGTCACGTGAGCATGTTAGGGTTTTCACTACCTCCTTTGAGGGTGCTGGGAGTGGGGAGTAGGGAGAGGGACCCACGTGAACCAGGTTCCTCTTCCACAACTATTGCTCACCATGGTACCTATGTAGAAAAGGGCAAGATGAGCCATATTCACCTTCAAAGAGGGAAATGAGAAAGCTAGCCGGCCCACATTTCTACCAACAGCATGAGGAAAAGTCCCTCTTCTGTTCTAGTGTTAAAAATCAATTACATAGCTTACTGCTTAGGCTGGAGTTGAGCTCAGAAAATCATTTAGGGCTCCTTCGTTTGAGAGACTTCAGATTGCCATCACCTTTGCGGTTGACAGGGGAGAAGAACCTTGTGCCATTTCTGGGGTGGGAGGACAAGGGAGAAGGAAACCCAAGCCAGTCTGTTCCTGGGCTGCTGGCCATGGCCATGGGGCCTTTTGGTGTCTGGGCCCCTAGTTCTGCAGCCAGACAACTGCAGGGCAAAGAGGGCTGTTGTGATGTGCCAGGACCTTTAGACATGACCCCTTTGGACATGGGCGCAGCAGACAACTGCCAGCTGGCTTGGTGCAGATGCTAGAGAGATGACGCAGGGTCAAATGAAGATTCCATCTGGATTTTTACCAGTTCCTCTAAGAAGGGAGAGGGAGGGGGAGGACTGAGAGGACAGGCCTCTTAAAACACGGCTGATGGGACCCTGCATTCCATGTGGGTAGGAACTGTCAGCGGAAGCTTGGAGCCAGGAGTTTCTCTGGGTTTGCTGTCTGGGTCATGCCTCCTTGGAAGACCATCATTTCCTGGGATGGAGATGGGAGAAGCAGAACCTGTGTTGAGAGGCAAGGTGTCCGGAGTCCTTGGCTTCTTTTCGCAGAGACCACATTAGCTAGTTTAAGATCACCCAGCAACTTGGGAGTCATGATTCCCACCCTTCTGCTTAGTCCCTGGACCCATCTGGGCAATATCAATGCCATCAGACTGGAAAATTGGCCTCAAGCTTAAATATATTTCTAAGTGATTTGAAGCTATTTCATTACATGTCTTTCCCATTTTTTCCCTCTATAATGAGAAGTATGAATGTTGTTTGAATGTTTTCCAGTGCAGAGAATATCGAGGGTTCTCTTGCTCAAACTTGCATGTAAAATAACCAACCACTATACTTACCTGAACTTCATTCCATAGTTCATCAGGCACTCTATCTATCAGATCTAGGCCCTTAAATCTATTTTTCACTTCCACTGTATAATCATAAGGGATTTGATTTAGGTCATACCTGAATGGTCCAGCGGTTTTCCCTACTTTCTTCAATTTAAGTCTGAGTTTGGCAATAAGGAGTTCATGATCTGAGCCACAGTCAGCTCCTGGTCTTGTTTCTGTTGACTGTATAGAGCTTCTCCATCTTTGGCCTCATAGAATATAATCAATCTGATTTCGGTGTTGACCATCTGGTGATGTCCATGTGTAGAGTCTTCTCTTGTGTTGTTGGAAGAGGGTGTTTGCTATGAGCAGTGCATTTTCTTGGCAAAACTCTATTAGTCTTTGCCCTGCTTCATTCCACATTCCAAGGCCAAATTTGCCTGTTACTCCAGGTGTTTCCTGACTTCCTACTTTTGCATTCCAGTACCCTATAATGAAAAGGACATCTTTTTTGGGTGTTAGTTCTAAAAGGTCTTGTAGGTCTTCATAAAACTGTTCAACTTCAGCTTCTTCAGCATTACTGGTTGGGGCATAGACTTGGATAACTGTGATATTGAATGGTTTGCCTTGGAGACAAACAGAGATCATTCTGTCATTTTTGAGATTGCATCCAAGTACTGCATTTCAGACTCTTTTTTTGACCATGATGGCTACTCCATTTCTTCTGAGGGATTCCTGCCCACAGTAGTAGATATAATGGTCATCTGAGTTAAATTCACCCATTCTAGTCCATTTTAGTTTGCTGACTGCTAGAATGTCGACGTTCACCCTTGCCATCCCTTGTTTGACCACTTCCAATTTGCCTTGATTCATGGACCTGACATTCCAGGTTCCTATGCAGTATTGCTCTTTACAGCATCGGATCTTGCTTCTATCACCAGTCACATCCACAACTTTGTTTTTGCTTTGGCTCCATCCCTTCGTTCTTTCTGTAGTTATTTCTCCTCTGATCTCCAGTAGCATATTGGGCACCTAATGACCTGGGGAGTTCCTCTTTTGGTATCCTATCATTTTGCCTTTTCATACTGTTCATGGGATTCTCAAGGCAAGAATACTGAAGTGGCTTGCCATTCCCTTCTCCAGTGGACCATGTTCTGTCAGACCTCTCCACCATGACCCGCCCGTCTTGGGTTGCCCCGCAGGCATGGCTTGGTTTCATTGAGTTAGACAAGGCTGTGGTCCTAGTGTGATTAGATTTACTAGTTTTCTGTGAGTATGGTTTCAGTGTGTCTGCCCTCTGATGCCCTCTTGCAACACCTACCATCTTACTTGGGTTTCTTTTACCTTGGACATGGGGGTATCTCTTCAGGCTGCTCCAGCAAAGCACAGCCTCTGCTCCTTACCTTGGATGAGGGGTATCTCCTTACCACCACTGTTCCTGAGCTTCAACGTGGGATAGCTCCTCTAGGCCCTCCTGCACCTGCGCAGAGTTCCAAAGAATAGCAAGAAGAGATAAGAAAGCCTTCTTCAGTGATCAATGCAAAGAAATAGAGGAAAACAACAGATTGGGAAAGACTAGAGATCTCTTCAAGAAAATTAGAGATACCAAGGGAACATTTAATGCAAAGATGGGCTCGATAAACGACAGAAATGGTATGGACCTAACAGAAGCAGAAGATGTTAAGAAAAGGTGGCGAGAATACACTGAAGAACTGTACAAAAAAGATCTTCACGACCCAGATAATCACGATGATGTGATCACTCATCTAGAACCAGAAATCTTGGAATGTGAAGTCAGGTGGGCCTTAGAAAGCATCACTATGAACAAAGCTAGTGGGGGTGATGGAATTCCAGTTGAGCTGTTTCAAATCCTGAAAGATGATGCTGTGAAAGTGCTACACTCAATATGCCAGCAAATTTGGAAAACTCAGCAGTGGCCATAGGACTGCAAAAGGTCAGTTTTCATTCCAATCCCAAAGAAAGGCAATGCCAAAGAATGTTCAAACTACTGCACAATTGCACTCATCTCACATGCTAGTAAAGTAATGCTCAAAATTCTCCAAGCCAGGCTTCAGCAGTACGTGAACTGTGAACTCCCTGATGTTCAAGCTGGTTTTAGAAAAGGCAGAGGAACCAGAGATCAAATTGCCAACATCTGCTGGATCATGGAAAAAGCAAGAGAGTTCCAGAAAAACATCTATTTCTGCTTTATTGACTATGCCAAAGCCTTTGACTTTGTGGATCACTACAAACTGTGGAAAATTCTGAAAGAGATGGGAATACCAGACCACCTGACCTGCCTCTTGAGAAATCTGTATGCAGGTCAGGAAACAACAGTTAGAACTGGACATGGAACAACAGACTGTTTCCAAATAGGAAAAGGAGTACGTCAAGGCTGTATATTGTCACCCTGCTTATTTAACTTCTATGCAGAGTACATCATGAGAAACGCTGGACTGGAAGAAACACAAGCTGGAATCAAGATTGCTGGGAGAAATATCAAAAACCTCAGATATGCAGATGACACCACCCTTATGGCAGAAAGTGAAGAGGAACTAAAAACCCTCTTGATGAAAGGGAAAGAGGAGAGCGAAAAAGTTGGCTTAAAGCTCAACATTCAGAAAACGAAGATCTTCCCATCACTTCATGGGAAATAGATGGGGAGACAGTAGAAACAGTGTCAGACTTTATTTTTTTGGGCTCCAAAATCACTGCAGATGGTGACTGCAGCCATGAAATTAAAAGATGCTTACTCCTTGGAAGAAAAGTTACGACCAACCTAGCTAGCATATTCAAAAGCAGAGACATTACTTTGCCAACTAAGGTCCATCTAGTCAATGCTATGGTTTTTCCTGTGGTCATGTATGGATGTGAGAGTTGGACATGAAGAAGGCTGAGTGCCGAAGAATTGATGCTTTTGAGCTGTGGTGTTGGAGAAGACTCCTGAGAGTCCCTTGGGCTGCAAGGAGATCCAACCAGTCCATTCTGAAGGAGATCAACCCTGAGATTTCTTTGGAGGGAATGATGCTAAAGCTGAAACTCCAGTACTTTGGCCACCTCATGAGAAGAGTTGACTCATTGGAAAGAACTCTGATGCTGGGAGGGATTGGGGGCAGGAGGAGAAGGGGACGACCAAGGATGAGAAGGCTGGATGGCATCATGGACACGATGGACGTGAGTCTGGGTGAACTCTGGGAGATGGTGATGGACAGGGAGGCCTGGCGTGCTATGATTCATGGGGTAGCAAAGAGTCGGACACTACTGAGCGACTGAACTGAACTGAACTGATACTTACCTGACGGAGAAGGCAATGGCACCCTACTCCAGTATTCTTGCCTGGAAAATCCCATGGAAAGAGGAGCGAGCCTGGTAGGCTGCAGTCCATGGGGTTGCTAAGAGTTGGACATGACTGAGCGACTTCACTTTCACTTTTCACTTTCATGCAGTGGAGAAGGAAATGGCAACCCACACCAGTATTCTTGCCTGGAGAATCCCAGGGATGGGGGAACCTGATGGGCTGCTGTCTATGGGGTCGCACAGAGTCGGACACGACTGAAGCAACTTAGCAGCAGCAGCAGCAGCAGCATACTTACCTGAAGGGCTTTCCAGGTGGCACAGCGGTAAAGAATCCGCCTGCAATGCAAGAGACACAGGAGACCTGGGTTCGATCCGGCCTGGGAAGATCCTGTGGAGAAGGGAATGGCAACCCACTCCAGTCTTCTTGCCTGAAAATCCCATGGACAGAGGAACCTGGCAGGCTATAGTCCATGGCGTTGCAAAGACTTGGACAGACTGAGCACATGCTTACCTGACTGGAGAAATACCATGATCTCAAAAATGGTTTTCCCAGGATGAGGTTTATCCATTGCACTTCAGATGTGCTGACCCCTGCAATTTCCCCAAATGTAGGAAATTTTACTGCAAATTGTAGTAGTAGGGGAGGGGCATTTGTGCTTTTCCCTAAAAACATGAAATATAATAAAAGCCTGGGGAGGTGAGTGAAGGGTTTTTGTGTCAATAAATCGGGAAAGATCTAGTCGACTTGATCTGTGACAGAGATGCTCGCCAGAAGATGTCTCCTGTCCTCCCTTGTCCTTCAAAGACCTTCTGAAGGATTAAATGACTATGATCCAGGGAGAGTCCATTTCAGGCTCTTGCGTGGCCATGTGCCAAAGCCAAGTCTGGTTGCACAATCCAAGCTTAGAACTATTCACACCAGTAAAAAGCTGAGCAGCTTCACTGACAGCCCGGGGCTGTTCACGATCTTGGGTCCTCTCAGGAGGAGGTCAAGGACTTCCTAAGTGACTCAGAAGGAAAGCAGCTGCTCTTTGACCTCTGCAGAGCAAAGTTCATGAATATGCTGTTCCAGCTGCTGAGAATTGTTCTGAGTAACTTTTTTCCTGATTAAAAAAAGAATGTATGCTTATTCCAGCATTGCTTATCCAACAATCCAACATGTCCCAAAACAGTAGATGGGATAGATATTTTATTTATACGATGGAATACTGTACGGCAGGCAATGAAATTGAAAGAATTGTGGCTTCAGTGAGAACATAGATGAATCTCACAAAAATAAATACAGCAAAAAAAAACCAAGAGACAAAAATGACACAAATGAACTTATTTACAAAATAGAAATAGACTCACAGACATAGAAAACAAATTTATGGTTACCAAAGGGGATCGGGGTGGGAGGGATAAGATAGGTATTTGGGATTAAAATATATATACACTCCTATATATAAAATAATCACAGTGGTGTGATCACTCACCTAGAGCCAGACATCCTGGAATGCAAAGTCAAGTGGGCCTTAGGAAGCATCACTACGAACAAAGCTAGTGGGGGTGATGGAATTCCAGCTGAGCTATTTCAAATCCTAAAAGATGATGCTGTGAAAGTGCTGCACTCAACATGGGCCAGCAAATTTCGAAAACTCAGCAGTGGCCATAGGACTGCAAAAGGTCAGTTTTCATTCCAGTCCCAAAGAAAGGCAATGCCAAAGAATGTTCAAACTACTGCACAATTGTACTCATCTCACACGCTAGTAAAGTAATGCTCAAAATTCTCCAAGCCAGGCTTCAGCAATACGTGAACCGTGAACTTCCAGATGTTCAAGCTGGTTTTAGAAAAGGCAGAGGAACCAGAGATCAAATTGCCAACATCCTCTGGATCATGGAAAAAGCAAGAGAGTTCCAGAAAAACATCTATTTCTGCTTTATTGACTATGCCAAAGCTTTGACTGTGTGGATCACAACAAACTGTGGAAAATTCTGAAAGAGATGGGAATACCAGACCACCTGACCTGCCTCTTGAGAAATCTGTATGCAGGTCAGGAAGCAACAGTTAGAACTGGACATGGAACAACAGACTGGCTCCAAATAGGAAAAGGAGTACGTCAAGGCTGTATATTGTCACCCTGCTTATTTAACTTCTATGCAGAGTACATCATGAGAAACGCTGGGCTGGAAGAAGCACAAGCTGGAATCAAGATTGCTGGGAGAAATATCAATAACCTCAGATATGCAGATGACACCACCCTTATGGCAGAAAGTGAAGAGGAACTAAAAAGCCTCTTGATGAAAGTGAAATAGGAGAGCGAAAAAGTTGGCTTAAAGCTGAACATTAAGAAAACTAAGATCATGGCATCCGGTCCCGTCACTTCATGGGAAATAGATGGGGAAACAGTGGAAACAGTGTCAGACTTTATTTTTTTGGGCTCCAAAATCACTGCAGGTGGTGATTGCAGCCATGAAATTAAATGATGCTTACTCCTTGGAAGAAAAGTTATGACCAACCTAGCTAGCATATTGAAAAGCAGAGATATTACTTTGCCAACAAAGGTCTGTCTAGTCAAGGCTGTGGTTTTTCCTGTGGTCATGTATGGATGTGAGAGTTGGACTGTGAAGAAGGCTGAGCACCAAAGAATTGATGCTTTTGAACTGTGGTGTTGGAGAAGACTCTTGAGAGTCCCTTGGATTGCAAGGAGTTACAACCAGTCCGTCCTAAAGGAGATCAGTCCTGGGTGTTCATTGGAAGGACTGATGCTGAAGCTGAAACTCCAATACTTTGGTCACCTCACGCGAAGAGTTGACTCATTGGAAAAGACCCTGATGCTGGGAGGGATTGGGGGCAGGAGGAGAAGGGGACAACAGAGGATAAGATGGCTGGATGGCATCACCAACTTGATAGACATGAGTTTGAGTGAACTCTGGGAGTTGGTGATGGACAGGGAGGCCTGGCGTGCTGTGATTCATGGGGTCGCAAAGAGTTGGACACGACTGAGCATTGAATTAAACTGAACTGATATATAAAATAGATAACTAACAAGGACCTACTATATAGCCCAGAAAGTGAAAGTGAAAGTCGCTCAGTCATGTCCCACTCTGAGACCTCATGGACTGTAGGCCACCAGGCTCTTCTGTCCATGGGATTTTCCAGGCAAGAATATTGAAATGGGTTGCCCTTCCCTTCTCCAGGGGATCTTCCTGACCCAGGGATCAAACCTGAGTCTCCTGTCCTGCAGGCAGATTCTTTACCATCTGAGTCTATTCTTGATATCTTACAATAACCTGTAATGAAAGAGAATGTAAGTAAAGAATATATATGTGTGTATGAATCACTTTGCTGTACACCTTAAACTAACACAACATTGTAAATCAACTCTATTTCAATTAAATTTTTAAAACACACTAAAAAATAGAAGACACAAAAAGGAACATAGGGTGTGATTCCACTTATATAAAGTCCAGGGAGGTCCCTGAAGGTCCATACTTTCACTGCTGAGGGCCTGTGTTCAACCCATGGACAAAGAACTGAGACTCCACAAGTCACATGGTGTGGCAAAAAAAAAAAAATTAAATGAGAGGCAAACTATACTACTTTGTTTAGGGATGTATACATGAACAGTTTTTAAAAAGCAAGAAAATGACCAAGGAGGAAGAAATAGGCCTGGGAGGAAGTTTCTGGTGTGCTGATAATATATTTCTTGGTGGGTATTTGCTTTATAATTATTTATCAGATTGTATATCTGTGTTGTAACTACTTGTCAGTATGCATAGTTCATAACACAATGTTTTTAAAAGTTAGATGCAAAAAGGATAATCTATGCAGATGATACTCTCCTTTTATGAGTCACTTGCAAAATCAAATCTAATGTAAACTGAAAACTGTAAAACATCATTGACTGAAATTAAAGATTACCTAAATAAAAGGAAAGACATCCCCTGGTCATAGATAAGAACATTTAATATTATTAAGACAGCATTATTCCCCCCAAATTTCCATATAGATTCAATGCAATCCCTTTTTTTTTTTTTTCCAGAAATGGAAAAGCTAATTCTGAAATTGATACTGCATTGCAAGGGACACTAAACAGCTAAAATAATAGTGCAAAGGAAAACACCGGGGCAAGACTCATACTTCCTCATTTCAAAACTTACTGCAAAGCTACAGTAACCAATGCTGTGTTACAGTGGGAAGAAGAGAGCATAGGTGTAAATCTTTCTGAACTTGGATTAGGCACTGGTTTCTTAGATATGACACCAAAGATAGTAAACCAAAGGCATAACAGCCAGAGGGAGAAAAAATAGGTAAACTGGACATTGTCAAAATAAAAATTTTTGTACTTCCTTGTGTACTATCAGGAGATTGAAAAGACAACCCACAGTTGGGAGAAAATTTTTGTAAATCATGTATCTGATAGGTCTAATATCCAGAATATGTAAAGAACTCTTACAACTTATTTTAAAAATAGGCAAGGGATTTGAACAGATATTTCCCCAAAGAGGAAATGCAGGTGTTCAATAAGCATAGAAAAAGATGCTCCATATAATTATTAATTAGAGAAATGTAGATCAAAACTCCGGGAGATGGTGAGGGACAGGGAGGCCTGGTGTGCTGCAGTCCATGGGGTCGCAAAGGGTTGAACACTGAGCAACAACAAATCAAAACCACAGTGAAACACCAGCCATTCTAAATCCGGCTAGAATCAGAGTTAGGAGACTGTGGAGAAATTAGAGCCTTCATACATTGCTACTGCTGCTGCTAAGTCACTTCAGTCGTGTCCGACTCTGTGTGACCCCATAGATGGAAGCCCACCAGGCTCCCCCATCCCTGGGATTCTCCAGGCAAGAACACTGGAGTGGGTTGCCATTTCCTTCTCGGATGCGTGAAAGTGAAAAGTGAAAGTGAAGTCATTCAGTCATGTCCAACTCTTCAACACCCCACAGACTGCAGCCCACCAGGCTCCTCCATCCATGGGATTTGCCAGGCAAGAGTACTGGAGTGGGTTGCCATTGCCTTCTCCTCATACATTGCTGCAGGAATATAAAATGGTGCCACTTTGGGGAAAAGTCTAACAGTTCCTCAAAAAGTTAAAAATGTAGTAACCATATGATCCAGAGAAGACAGAGGAACCAGAGATAAAATTGTCAACATCTGCTGGATCATAGAAAAAGCAAGAGAATTCCAGAAAAATATCTACTTCTGCTTCATTGACTTCACTGAAGCCTTTGACTATGTGGATCACAACAAACTGTGCAAAATTCTTCAAGAGATGGGAATTTACCTTAGGAAAGACCAGCTTACCTGCCTCCTGAGAAATCTGTATGCAGATCAAGAAGCAACAGTTAGAACCGGACATGGAACAACAGACTGGTTTCAAATTGGGAGAGGAGTACGTCAAGGCTGTATATTGTTACCCTGCTTATTTAACTTATATGCAGAGTACATCATACGAAATGCCAGACTGGATGAAGCACAAGCTGGAATCAAGACTGCAGGGAGAAATATCAATAACCTCAGGTATGCAGATGACACTACCCTTATGGCAGAAAGTGAAGAGGAACTGAAAAGCCTCTTGATGAAAGTGAAATAGGAGAGTGAAAAAGCTGGCTTAAAACTCAACATTCAAAAAACAAAGATCATGGCATCTGGTCCCATCACTTCATGGCAAATAGATGGAGAAACAATGAAAACAATGAGAGACTTATTCTCTTGGATTCTAAAATCATGGCATATGGTGACTGCAGACATGAAATTAAAATATGCTTGCTCCTGGGAAGAAAAGCTATGACCAACCTAGGCACCATATTAAAAAGAAGAGACATTACTGTGTCAACAAAGGTCTATCTAGTCAAAGCTATGGTTTTTCCAGTAGTCATGTATGAATGGAAGAGTTGGACTAGGAAGCTTTTGAACTGTGGTGTTGGACTCTTGAAATTTCCTTGGACTGCAAGGAGATCAAACCAGTCAATCCTAAAGGAAATCAACCCTGAATATGCATTGGAAGGACTGATGCTGAAGCTGAAGCTCCAATACCTTGGCCACCTGCTGTGAAGAACTGACTCATTGGAAAAGACCCTGATGCTGGGAAAGATTGAAGGCTGGAGAAGGGAATGGCAGAGGATGAGATGGTTGGATGGCATCACCGACTCGATGGAAATAAGTTTGAGCAAGCTCCAGGAGTTGGTGATGGACAGGGAAGCCTGGTATGCTGAAGTCCATAGAGTCACAAAGAGTCAGATGCAACTGATCTGTACTGAATTGAACTGAAATGACCCAGGAATTCCACTCCTGGGTATATACCCAAAAGAACTAAAAATAAATGTTCACACACAAACTTGTATATAAATGTTGACAGCAGCTTTATTTATAATAGTCGACTGATACAATGGAAAAACAAATATGGGACATCCATACAATGGAATATTATTCAACTATAAATGAAGTACTGATATATGCCACAATGTGGATGAACTTTGAAAATAAGCTAAGTGAAAGAAGCCAGTCACAAAAAAACACCTATTATTTGATTCCATTTCTGTGAAATGTCCAGAATAGGCAAACCCATAGACACAAAAGGTGGATTAATAGTTGCCATGAGCTGGGGAGAGCGAGAAAACGGGGAGTGACTACTGTTACAAAACACAGTTCAACTGAGTAAGTGGTAAAGCTCTTCCTGGCTTTATTCACTCACCATGAATCATGCAGCAGCCCATCTAGCAAACAGAAAGGAGCTCTGAAGAACCGGACAAAATAGAAGACTTTTACAGGCAGAAAGAGGTGGGACAAGGAAATTAGTCAGCAAAGAGCTGATTATGTCAGCTGAGGTGGGCTTCCTTTGGGGGATTGCAGGGGTCTATCAATGAATTACTTGACTACTGCAGAGCAGGAAATTCCAGACTGACTGATTAAGATTGCATTCCTAGAAGAGGTTGAAACCACAGTTAGGTTAGGTATGAAGTCCTGGTTTTGTCCCTTGAGCTTAGCATGTGATCCCATTTGGGACTTCTTACCTCTCTTTTGACCCTGTGGGATATGCTCAATCGCGTCTGACTCTCTGCAGCACTGTGGACTGCAGCCGGCCAGGCTCCCCTGTCCATCGAATTTCTCAGGCAGAAGTACTGGAGTGGGTTGCCATTTCCTTCTCCAGGGATCTTCCCTACCCAGGGATCAAACCTGTGTCTCCTGTCTCTGGCACTGCAGGCGGATTCTTTATCTGCTGAACCATCAGTGTTTCTTTTTGAGGGGATGAAATGTGGAATTTGACAGGAAGGATGCTTGCACAAACTTGTGTATCCACTATAAATCACCGTACATGTGTTTAGTTGTCAAGTTGTGTCCGACTCCTTCCAGACTTCGTGGACTGTAGTCCGCCAGGCTGCTCTGTCCATGGTATTCTCCAGGCAAGAATCCTGGAGTGGTTGCCATTTCCTTCTCCAGGGGATCCTTCCAGCCCACAGACTGAACCTGCCTCTCCTTCATTGGCAGGTGGGTTCT